>NC_137003.1:49990020-50012520 GCF_032717465.1 Coenobita brevimanus
GGGGAATGAACCGTAGTATCCCGTGACCTTACTTTGTCGCAGTTGACCTCTTGACCTAATTACTCCACTCTGATGACTTTTTTTTTTTTTTTTTTTTTTTGCTGACCTCAGACGATTTATTTCGTTCGAGAGGGACTTCGAACTGGGGGAGATGAATATAGTTTTCACTAACAGCATCTTTTCTGTACCCGTTTTACTCTAACTTGGCCAAAAATTGCTGCCTTTCCATATTGAATACCGAGTTGCAACAAGAGATTGACACTAGAATATGATGCCGGTCATGAAGAAGTGCTGTGGGAAGGATGTAGGCCCATACTCTCGTCCGTTAAGGAAGCTTCCTAACACCTCTTCCTTACCAATTTATTTTGGAATATTGCTGGCTAATATCGCTTTGTACGTTGTTAATGCAGAGTATGGTGATATTAGAAGGATTTGAGTAACACAGAAGAGGACGGTAAGGTGTAATAAGCAAAATAAACCGCTTAGGAAGAGGTGTTAGGGAGATTTCATAGCCGACAAGAAACGGGCCGTAGAGTCACAGCATCGCCTCGTTTTACCACTGAGCTGTGTGAAGAGAACGCTGCAAAAAGACAAAACTCTGGGCCAAGTTAAAGTAAAACAACTATAGATTTCGCCCGATGGAAGCAAGAATTAGTCGTAAAAATAAGTCGCCAGATTCAGGGGAGTAACGCCTTCACTCCGAGGACGTATTATTCACTTGTCATGCTGCCGATGGACGATTTCCTTCACCAATTTTTTGTAGCTCCAGTACTGGAGGAATTAATTAAGGAAGTATGTAACCTCTCCTGTGAAAAAAACAATCTCCCCCAATCTGAATAAAATCGACTGGAAGTAGTAACACACACACACACACACACACACACACACACACACACACACACACACACACACACACACACACACACACACACACACACACACACACACACACACACACACACGTCACCGGATGGAAAAGGTTAAGTGCGGTGATGTCTCATTGTATTCCTCGTCCCGTCAGGCGAGCATACTCAGAGAGGGGGGGGGAAGGGGAGACCAAAAATGTGAGTTGGAGGGAGAGGATAGGGAGACTTGGCGGAGCTTTTTTTTGTGGCCACCCCTTACGGGATTAAGGCGTCTGGCAATAGGTGGATAGACAGATAGCTAGATAGATAAACAAATAGATAGATAGACAGGAGAGACTTCTAAAACCGGAGGAGTTAGATACGGAGAATAAAATAATTTAAGGATAGCAAGACTGAGATGAAAATGTTACTGCACTGCGGGGGTTTATGTAGCCATAGGACCGTGTATTTGAACATCATAATAATTCAAGATGTGGTAAGGAATAAACGCACTAATAACCGATTATGACTACTCTGGCGAAGGATTTGTTAATTCTAGTTACTGGTATTATTATTAGTGGCTAATTTAAGGAAGGATATTAATTATAGTTTTAGTCAGTTGGTAAAATTTGTGATTACTTTTAGAAAAGAAAATATATATATATATTTTTTAGTCAAGTGGTAGAGGAATTTATTGCTGACCGTACTATCAAGACATTGGCCCTGACTGCGGCAGTTAACTAACGTATTGGAATTTTGTTTAAATAGTCTTCACGGCTCCTTCACAAGACCCATAACAGGCTGTAGCAACATAACTTGCCTGCAGTAACAATACATGCTGACAATCTTCAAGTAAATACTAGTACACCACGACACACACAGGTGAAAATTTATCTTCCCTTTTGACTTTGACCTTTGACTGGTTGTTCCCCAAATCGATTCCTTTCACCCACGGCTTACCCTGAACTCTTCCACCAGGTTTGTTGTAAATCGGATAAAGAATTGTTTAAGTTGATCATGCGATGTGACCCTGACCTTTGACCTGTTTAAAAAACATATAGCGTAACCCCTTGGCTGGCCCTCATTATTTCCACCAAGTTTAAGGACAGAACTGTTTTAGTTATTTTCTTCACATACACACACAGGGGTGGAACTTTGACCTTGCCCCATGAGTCTTGTCCTTTAATGATTGTACTCAAAATCGATTGTCTTCGTTTTAGCGATACCTTCAACCCTTCGAACAGCTCTGTCGTAAGTCGAATCAGAACTGCTTAAGTTTGTGTTGCCATATAATCCTGACTTTTGCCCCCGTGGCTGGCCTTAAACACCTTCCCAACTGTGGTCAGACTGCATTGGAACCGTTTGAGAGTACTGCCCGTCAGCCCCATACCTACTGTACGACCTGGTTATGTACTCAGTCAGTGACAGAGATACTGGGATGCATTCCAACATGCAGCTATGTCCGGAGTCTAATATATAGTAATATATTTCTCTCTCTCTCCATCTTTATGTATATACAGAATATAT
This sequence comes from Coenobita brevimanus, assembly GCF_032717465.1. Lineage (NCBI taxonomy): Eukaryota > Metazoa > Arthropoda > Malacostraca > Decapoda > Coenobitidae > Coenobita > Coenobita brevimanus. Next base: position 49,992,393 of record NC_137003.1, read on the forward strand.
ATATATATATATATATATATATATATATATATATATATATATATATATATATATATATATATATATATATATATATATATAAAATTATCTGTATACCTACCTATCTATCTGTCTATGTAACCCCTTCCTCTCTCCCCCAGCCCTCTCCCCGACCCCCATCTCCCCCTCGCCGTCCCCCCTGCCCCCCTCCACGTCTCCCTATCACCACCACCACAACAACAACCACCCCGTGGACCTGAACACAATGAAAAGGAACATGACCATCGCCAAAGGGTTCCTGGACGTCTCCCTCCTCTCCGCCAATGCCAACCAGCTTCGCAACATCATCAACTTCGGTGACACCAACAGCGGCGTCTACTACGTCGTCTTCACAGGGATTATCGTCAGCTTGATTCTGCAGGTGACAATTCCCTGGTGATAATTTGTTGGACTGTTTGCAAGCTTTTTTTTTTTTTTTCCCCTTCAAATAACTCCGAGTGGTAATTGGCGTCCGATACATATACTGTAAACTTCGTCGGGAATCATCGTCAACTTGATTCATTAGGCAATTATCCAGGTGATAATTTGTTAGACTTCAGTTACTCTATTCGCCAGCTGGACTCGTGGGTAAAAATTTAAGAACTTTTAAACATTATCTTCTTCGATGTTATGGGCATCTTAATCCTGCAGAAAACAATTTTGGCGATAGTCCACCAACTTCATTCTCAGGTAATAGCTTATGTGAGAGCTTGTTGAACTTATTTTACTTCATCGTCAGTAGTCAGCTTGATTCTGCTGGTAATAGCCGAGGTGACAGTCTGGCGAAAATTGTAACCATAAGATTGAAAAAAATAGGGGTTCAATTTCTTCTTCTGATTTGAACGGTACTTAAAGAACTGAATATCATATAGTATAGTAGTATTGGATAAACAAAATAATAGTCTTTACCGATTATTTGATTCTTCTGTTTATTGCGGTGGTGATGGTGGTGGGGATGCTGTGTAGGAGGGGGTGTTGTGGTGCTAGATTAATGTGTTTGGTTATTTGTGATCTTGGTGTGTGGTGCTGTGTGATGCTGACGTGTTGTGATGATGTTATGTTGCTGGCGGTGGTTGTGATTTGGGTGTTGTGGGGCTGACAGGTGACTGTGGTATAGATGTTGTAGTTGTGGTTGTGCTTGTGGTGTAAATATTGTGGTGCCGACAGGTCTTCATGTGTTGGTATTGGTCACAGTGGGGTTTCCTAAGCCATACTCCACAACGGAAGCCCTTCCTCCACCACCAAGATACAAGTGGTAATATACGACAGGTGCGTGGAAACTGAACACCTGTCTTACAAGCCTTGTCCAAGGCGAGTAATCACTTCAGTCTGATGATGCTTTTGTGTGTGTGTGTGTGTGTGTGTGTGTGTGTGTGTGTGTGTGTGTGTGTGTGTTAGTTTTTCGTGCTATCTCCTGACGATTTCCCTCAGTCAGGGAATCTCTTGTAGCGGAAGGGGTTAGTGAAGGTATATCTGCCTTCTCCATTTCCTAAAGCCTCTTTGAGACTGAATAAAATCGTTTGAAAGTGCAAGAATATACCAGTAAAATACGTCATCGGGCTGAAGAATTAAAGATGGAAGGATTGTCTCTCTATTGCGGTTGTTATCACAGATAGTTTTGCTTTTTTGTATTGACTACTGGTCCTTCTGAATAACTAAGTCAACGAAATTGGAAGAGGTTGTGTTCACTCGTGTATGTCTGTCTGTGTACAAGCTCTAAAAAAATTATAATCGGAATTCAGCGAAATATGGCGGATAGCTGGGCAGTGGGCCAAGGAAGAGCTCTTTAGATTTTGAGGTGGATCCAAATCTTGATGCTGGGATAATTTCATTTGGCATCAGCGGAGGTATGTGATCTGTTATTCAGTAACAGGGCAGACTAAGACTACAGAATTGATTGATTGATTATGCGAGACCGTAAAATCATTCGTCTGGAAGGAAAGCGGAATTACAACAGTAAATCATAAATTTTATTCTCCACGGTGGAAGTTTACGCTTTCTAGAGTGATTGTGAATTGTTAGTAGCTGTGCGGATGAAGACGAGTGTACAAACAAGCAGGACAGTGTATATATACAGCCTCTGGTCAACAGTTTCTTTGCAGGGGGTGCTGGGGGTGTAGTGGTTAATGCATCCAGCTCGCAAAAGGAAAAGCCAAGTTCGATTCCTAGATCGGTCCGACTGTTGGACAGAATTTGTTTCCACCTTGTCCCTGTTCATCCAGCAGTGCAATTGTCAAGGGGAAGATAGTGACCTGGTAAAAATTGTCTCCTGTAATGACCCTGATGCAGTCGGTAGGTAGTAATCTTACATCTTTTCCATCTTTCCACTTTCGGACTCCGAACTAATGAAACAAGATTTCAACCCATTTGATTCACTACCATCACCACCACCTAATCATCATCATCATCAGCCTGAGTCAGTCCCATTGCAGGACGAAGGTTTCTCTCATCTCTCTCCACTCTCACCTATTAACTGTTAGCCTGTTTCATCCAATCCCAGTGAATTTCCGAATCTCATCTCGCCATCTTGTTCTTTGCATCTTCCACGCACTTCATCTTTGTGATGCCATTCAGTTATATGGTTGTCTGTATGTTATTTGTTCCACGAAGGACGTGTCATGCTCATATCCACTCTTTCTTCTTTATTGAAGTGATTATATCCTCAACTTTCGTCAGTTTTTTTGTCAAAGAAGTCCACTATTTATCTTTCCTTGTGACAGCTAACATATTCCTCTTTATTATTACCGACCATTAAAATTCTTATTGGTTTTAATGCTGTTTCGAGATGGTGCAAAAGAACTGTTGGCTTCAGCTGTACAGGTGCGGACATGCATACCGATACACTTCATAACGATACATAATGAAGCACTGAGGAATGACTTCTGAAACTCATTGATGTAACCTTCAGAGCCCAGCATAGTTTTCAAAATATTGTTTAAGTATTTTGAAAGTGTTCGACTAAAAATTGGAGGAATATTTCTGATCGCATTATTTTGTTACAGCTATCAACAAAGTTTCTCGACACTTCTCTGTAGCGTTTGGTAGTGCAAGGTGTTACATGACCTATATTTGCCACACCCACATGGTCGGTCAAACCCAGTGTGTGCCCCTGACTATGTCACTCACTCACCCACTCACTGAATCTCTCACTGAGTCACTTTACAGTCTTGAAGGTTGAATTCTGGTGAGTAGGAACCGTAGCCTTACGGGGGGTTTGTTAGGGGATGGGTGTATTGGTGTCGTGTCTGGTGTGCGTCTGGGACGTACCTAGGGTTTGTCTGAGGTGCGTGTGATGTGCATCTGGAGTGTATTTAATGGATGTGTCAATAGACAACGGACACCTTTTGGGATGTGTTGGGGTGGTGGATACGATTGGGGTGGGTGCGGCTGTCGAAGATTCCTTTGTCCTCGTATCTTAGAAATATGAAGTACAAAACAAAAGACAATGAGAAAGGCAGGACACAAAGCTGGCGGAGGAATGTCGGGGAAGTTTTACTCTTGGCTGTACCTCGAACTGACGGCAAACGTTTACTGCATCCTTTCCCTCAGTACCACCACAAGTATCAGAAAAACAGGATATCAGCGGCACAGTTCAGATGAAAAAGTAAAACATTTATTTTATTTGAACTCCTTCATGTACGATCACGTTTTACAGAATACATTTACTTTTGCTGTGCACTTTATTGTTCTAAAGAGATATGTTTTGATACGGGAGCATTCCTTGGAGCGGCCCAGTCTGTCAGTCACTCCCCAATATTTTTCATACTCAGGGTGCTCCACTCCTGTAGATTAAATGCTTTTATACTTGTGTGATATGGAGGAGTTAATATGCTTTCACTCTGCCCCTTCATATAGCTTTCACTCTACCCCTTCATATAGCTTTCACTCTACCCCTTCATATAGCTTTCACTCTGCCCCTTCATATAGCTTTCACTGTAGTCCTTCATGTAGCTTTGACTCTACTCCTTCATATAGCTTTGACTACTCCATATAGCATTCACTCTACCCCTTCATATAGCTTTCACTCTACCCCTTCATATAGCTTTCACTCTACCCCTTCATATAGCTTTCACTCTACCCCTTCATACAGCTTTCACTCTACCCCTTGACTGTTCTAAGCTTCTCTCCTTAGCTGAATAAAATTGTCATGTAGAGCAAGAATAAAAATGATCGATGTTCTCTGACTCGAGTGGTCAAAACACTAAATGGAATCGAAAAGGGATAATTATCTGATTAGCAACATAAACAAATTAACCCTTTCATGGTGGGGACAGTTCTTGTATGCTATTTCCGTCTAGATAATATTTAGTCATCTGACAACATTAGGCTTGTATATCTAAGTGGCTTTGGAGATTTCGCAGCACACGTTTCTTAGCGATTTATCCTACACAGTGAGCCTCAGTATGTACACTATGGCGATATTAACCCCTTCTCTCCGATGACGTTTTTTCCCGCTTCATTCTTGCTACATTCAGGCGATTTTTATTTACATTGAGAAATTTCTGTAGTAGTGAAACAGTTTGTTAAGACCATATTAATCCCGTCAGTCGAAAGTTTTCCCTTAGGCTGAATAAAATCGTCCTCAGGAAGCAAGAATAAAGTTAAATATACGACATAGAACTGAAGGTGTTTAGACGATATTTATAAAGTGAATGTTAAGATGTGGCCGCTAAGGAATATTTTGTTTGGAAATCTCCCATAACACTTAGACTATTTATCTGTAATAATATTGTCTCCATTAACCCTCTTACGCTGGGTATAACTCTTGGTATTCTATTCCGACTGACGAGATACCAGTTTATTCCGCCATGAGGGAGTCACAGGAACCCGGTGAGAGAAGTTTACACCCAGAAGCAGTATGATTAAAATGTAACTAATATGAACTTTAAAATAACAAGATTATTGCAATACAAACAAGAACAAGTGATGAAAAGTATAACAGTCTATCCCAGAATATTCTCCATTTTCTCCATTTGAAGGGAAGGGATCCTAGGCTAGTCCAGGTGTGGGATTTTCGAAGGATGGATTGCCTGTCACAGCTCACCTTTGTTTCTGCAGGAAGGACAAGGGATAAGATCTTTCCATGTCTCGTTCTTCCTCTTGATTAAGAAAAAAATATAGTTACGGGAGAAAAATGAGTGTGAAAATGTACGTGTTTCAGAAGGACGGACAAGAAAATAATTGTGCAGGGTCTTTTTCTGTGTTTGTAGTTCTTGCTGCAAAATTAAGCCAGGGTTACGACAGGGACTCAATTGGAACTATGTTCAAGAATTTCACCCCAGCATATATGAAGGTGAGTGCCCGAGCCTCGCCCCTGAGTGCATTACAAAACATTCGAGGGTAAGAGAATAACCTACACCAGCTGTACTAATTATAATTCTTTAGGCACCTCTCGCAGTTTCGAACCCATGTGCTAGTGATGTCTTCCAACCACTAGCCACCATCCCCACTAACCCCGTTCACTCTCAAACTCCTGATACTGGAGAGGGACGCCTTCACGTGGTGGCACCAGTATGATCCTCTCCCAGCCCCTTGAGAGGAGGATGCTGGACTGCGGAAGAAGGATACTATCGGCCTGCAGTCCACCGGGTTCACGTTCAGGTGAGTCTGGGGCTGCAACTTGTACTACCACCCGCTAACTCCTGTACCCCCTTAACTCCAACGCCTCCTTAGCTTCCCCATTAATTAAAGACTCCTATGGCCTCCAACATCTCCCTGACTCTGTACAATCTCCTTTTCACTTACCGTAAATACCTCATTCACTTAAACAACCCATTCACTTAACCAACCCATTCACTTAAACATCCCATTCACTTTTTTTTTTTTTTTTTTTTTTTTTTTTTAATGTGTCCGACTCTGGGCATAGGCTTCACAGCCTGCTATCAAGGCCCAGCAGTCTCATACAGGACTGGTGTATTGGTATTAGCGGGGGTATTTTTACGACATGTCGGCGGGTCTTCTGGTAGATCAGTAAAGCCTGATTTAATGAAATTCAAATCCTTAAACTGTTCCCTGCCCCAGCCGGGATTTGAACCTGGGTCCGTTAGGACCGCACGCCACCTCTCTACCGGTTGAGCCACCGCCTCCCCCATTCACTTAAACAACCCATTCACTTAAACAACCCATTCACTTAACCCATTCACCTAAACAACCCATTCACTTACACATCCCATTCACTTAAACATCACATTCACTTAAACACTCCATACACTTACATCCCACTCACATTTACACCCCATTCTCTGAAACGTCGCTTGTCTTCAGTCCACTCCCATTCACTCAGACACCCATTAGTCTTGCATTCACCCCAGTCCTCCAGACCTCTCTTCACCCCTGTGCACCACAACATCTAGTCCTCATACAGTCCAGCATTCCTTATTCATCCTCTAGCCCCCATTCACCCATTATTCATCCCCTCCCCATTCACCCAATAATTCCTCCCTCCCCATTCACCCATTCACTTTCCATACTCGTCTCCACCTCAGTTCACCTCTGTTAATCTCATCATCCATTCCTTATTCACTCAAGCATTCTCCATTTATCACCCCATTATTATTCCATTCACCCATTCGTCCCTTCCCCATTTACAGCCATTCACCCCCACCCGTCCCTCATTTACTTCAGCATTCCCCATTCACCCTCCCATTGTTCCCCCCAATCACCCCAGCATCCTTTCCCCATTCACCCTCCCATTGTTCCCCCAATCGTCCCAGCATCCGTTTCCCCATTCACTTTCCCATTGTTCCTTTAAGCACCCCAGCATCCATTCCCCATTCACCCTCCTCATCACCCCAGCCTCCATTCCCCATTCACCCTTCTAATCACCCCAACATCCATTCCCCATTCACCCTCCCATTGTTTCCCTGTTCATCACTGCTTCCATCCCCCCATTCACCCATTCATCCCCGTACTCGTCCCCAGGTGGCGGCGGGCGTGATTTTGATCGTGGCCGAGCGCTTCGACATCAACGACGAGGAGCACGACGAGTGGAGCGACCGCCTCAACACTGTGGTCGTCATCCTCGTCTTCGTCATCCTCCTCGTCAACGTGTTCGTCTCCAGCTTCGGCGTGGACGTGGCCAACCCCTACTCGCACACGCCGCTGACCGAGGCTGTTGGCACGGGGAATATTAATAAGATTGCAAGTTCCACGGTAGGGTAGGTTAGGTTAGGTTAGGCCAGAAGTTAAAATAGGTTTGATAAGGTTTGGTTTGGTTCCAGGACGATTGATTATGTTGGCTTTGATCAGATTTTCGGTTACATTTGGTTTGCTGGTGTTACGTTTAGTTAATTAAGTCTGGTTTGGTTAGGTTTAGTGTGGTTTGGTTAGGTTAGGTTCCGTTTCGTGTCGTCCACGTCATGTTTGATAACGTTAGGTTCGAAGAAAACGGTTCCCAAGCTTTTTTTCACTTCATTGACCACTTTGGGAAATAATAAGAACATGGATCTATTTTTTCCACAAAAATAGGAAACGTTAATCATTATTATCGGATGTATAAACCACCAACATCCTTTTACTGTAGCAGCCGATAAGTAACATCATTGTAACTAACAGAAATAATGGCTGCTGTCCCCTTTACTGACAATCAATGAACTTCACTCATTGCTGTGGACCTGCTGGAATCTATGAACACCTGGATGGGAACCCTCTTTCTCGAACGACAGATTAGGTTAGCTTATGTCCGGCTTGGCTTGGCATGGTTTCAAGACGTGAAGTTGGTACTAAATTAGGTTTAGTTTCTGGATATGAAGTTGGATAGTAGGTTAGATTTCAGGACACAGGGTTAGGTTAATGTTAGATTTAAAGACGTGGCGTACTCCCCAATGCACAGCACACCGTCTGGTGTGCTGGGAGGTTCCACGAAAAGTTAGATTCAGTTTTAGGTCGAGAGAGTAGGGACCTGAGGGCGGTCCAGTTTGGACCGAAACAGCTGCATCATCCCGCCAAACAGTTTCACCATGAGGGTATAGTTCTTCCAGAGGAGCTTATGATGTGCTGGGTTCCCAGACGTTAAATTAGATTATAGGACATGAAGTTGGATGTGGATCTGCTTACTGGGAAGCCCGTTCCGAGGGCCAGTAGTTAACCAGCGACTCACCATGTGCAACGTCATCCTGGCACGTAGGTACTGATACACACCACCTGTGTCATACTGTAGAAGAACAGTGTAAGTGATAACAGATACAAAAGAAAAGTGAGCATAGTAAAATGGGAATTCTCATCAACAAACTGCTGCCAGCAAGACTCGGGATCTAACTCACGACCATTAAGTCTCCAGACTCCACCATCACCTCCCTCTAGCGTACCTACTGGCTTGAAAGTTGCACGAAAGTAATAATTATGTATGGTTTTCTATTGGATCTCATGTATTCAAGCGCCGCCTGACTCCGCCCAGTTGTCTCACAGTGGTTAAGATTCAGGCGCCGCGAGACTCCGCACCATTAGTCTCACAGTGATTAAGGGCCGTATTCATGGTCGCAAAGAAGGCTTGGTAGCTCCTGTTCCTTAGCTATTTATTTGGCATATTCCACCTTAACAATCTCTTGTATGTTTGGTGTTTCGTTTCAGTTATATTTTTGTCCTTTCGTACGCAGACATCAGTGATATAAAAGATTAACCTCTTCGGTCCGATGGCGTATTATTAATCATATTCCTGCTTCTGCCAGACGATTTTATTTAGTTTGGGGAGAGTAATTAGGCTGTGAAAGGGCTAATGCAATTTGTTTTCTATTCTCATCGCTATAGATTGTCTCCCCAAAGATAAGAAAATTGTAAGTTGCAAGAATAAAAAAAAAAAAAAGGTCAAAATTCAAGGTGTTAAGGTGTTATGAGCAAAATAGGCGCTAAGGAAGAGGTGTTAGCCTCCACAGCCACATACAGTAACATCCAAAGTTTGAAATCGATAGTTATGTGGCAACCCCGTCCGTCGCCGATATAGAATGACGCAATATTGTATCACTCCCCACTACAAAGCGTTAAGGAAGGGGTAAATACGCCTCAAACACATGACTTTGAATTAGTTTGACTTGTGTGCTTGTCTGTTGGCACTAATTTGATAATTTTACTCTTATGCTTTCCTTCTCTTCTTTCTGAAATCTCTTAGTTACTTATTATACTCATGTTCTTTCCATATCTTCTTTCTGGAACTTCCCACCCTCGTTTAAGAGTGGGAAATAGAATTTTGATGATGATGATGATGTTCACTTTCAGTAATAGATATGATGAAATAACTTTTTAATGAGGTATAGGTAGCAGGCGATTAGCAGATGATACAGTAGTTAAGAACAGAGTGTTCCTGTAAAAATAATTGCGAGTAACAATATACATCCATTGAGCTCTTTAGTGCAAGATGTGACTCTAAAGTAAAAACAGCTGATGTTGGGAAGAATTAATTTTAAAAAATCCTACCAGCTGTACTAAAGTGCTATAGTGGGTATGTTGTCATCTGACGGAACTGAGCTACTCCTAGAACTTGAGTCATGGTTATAACATTCGATCAGTCTGGTTACGAGGTTGAAATGAATCGCCCTGGTTTCTAGTCTGATCTGTTTTCCAGTCCGACTACGCTTAGAAATTTGAAGTTTTCCTCAGGTTAGAATAAACGCGCTGTAGTTTGATGGGAATTTGACAGATCAAGGGAAAATCCAGAGTTGATCGGGGTGGAAGTGACGTTATGCGCGGCGGAGGACTCGTTTTTGTCCACCCGTCCGCAGACTTTATCATTGTCATCGGTATAGTTATTAGGATCACACCATCATCATCATCATCATAATGAGGTGGGAAGGTCCAGATCACACATCTTCTGTCTCTCTGACAACATGAATCAGAAGACATCGGAAATTCCTGCTAACCAAATAAGGAGGATTAGGATCACTCCGATTATTCTGCATATTTAACCCGCCAAGAAGTACCTGATTGAAACTTTGAAGGATTACATTGTAGGAGTTGGTGTAATATAAGCATTTAGTGTCTGCCAGTTCATAGATACACTCAGGAGATAAGTTCGCCAAATATTTCGCCATTTTTGTTTTCCAGTCACCTCTGTTACCTAGTATTACTGAGCTGAGAGAGGCTTGGTATGCTTCTTTCTTTGACTGATGCTTTTTGGTATGATGCGTCAGGGAGGAAAATGACGGACATTCCCCTCATGTGAAGTAAACGAAGTGAAATAGTAGGCAAACTTTTCTTCCTGACTGTGCAAGGCTCTCGCCTACTTCTTGTTTCATTCCGCATACCATTATTTCGTGTCATGCCAAGCTTAATTACCCCGCATCATCGTCATTTACTTTCATATTTTACCAGTATAATGATAATATTGTTACAAAAACTAATGAGAAGAAAGTATTATGCTAATTGTAGTATAATAACAGGCTTAAACACTGACACACTGAACAGTCTGCATAACATCTGATGCACTTTGATATATATATATATATATATATATATATATATATATATATATATATATATAGATATATATATAATCATTATAAAAGTGGAAGCAGAGTTATCAGTATGGACAGGGTGAAAGAGCACTGTTCGATATTGTTAGTTGTATCATAAAGTATGACAGTGACACTATTTTTCTTTTTTTCTATGGGCAAAAAAGGATCCGAACAGCTGGGTGCGATCAATTTCAGGAAGAGCATTCTTTAGGTTATTTATCTGTGAGTGGCTGGTTTGCCTAGTTGCGAGGGGCATCTTCTGGTAATCCTAAGAGAATTATGTTGTTATCTCTTTTTACAGTTGAAAATGTGCATTTTTTTTTCTTTTAGCACTCTTAGAAGAACTTTCTGATTTATCGCTCAGTATTTAATAGTTGGCCGGCTTTAAGCCAATTGGACCAATTGCTCCCAGTTGGGCTCCGCTCCTAAGGGGGCCTCGTGCTAGGGAGCTAGGGTACATCTAATCTACTCCAGTCTTGAGAAGTACACACAACAGCACATTGCAACATACACTATACACCTGACACCACATCGCAGGTTTTACAGAGAACTAAATACTTTTCAAAGGAGATCTACTCATTTGTTTGTTTACTTGCAGGCTTACGTGTGTGCAGTTTTATAGTAAAAGGTAACTTAGATCTATTTGGTCCATTAACTCACATGAACTTCGTAAGTGCACGTTTCTATTATTTTCCATTCTACTATAGAGATATAAAGTATATAATAGGCTAAATTTATATCACTGTGATTCTACAGACTTTGGCTGTGAGCCTTCAGGCCCCACCAAAAATGTTCCCAATTGGGCCCCGCAGCTCCTAAGGCCGGTCCTGTTAATACTGCACCATTCTTAGCTTCAGATGCCTTTATGTCATATGTACAACTACCACTTTAGTCTTACTGTGTAATCATGAAGAGCAATGCCATTTCTGACAAAAAACTGGCTGTGATGCAATTTATTGTAGGCTGATAATGTGATCATGTGATTACTATGGGACTGAATAAATAACCCTGCCACTACGATGGGTCTCTTTGTACTGAGGAAAATCGTTTTGCAGTGGTCAGAGTAAAATAAAGTAGCTTCAGCATACCAAAGGAATTAATGGAGAGTTTTTTAATCCCCTCATTACAACACCACTAGACTGAAATCGTCTGGTGATAATGAAGGAGAGAGAGAGAGAGAGAGAGAGAGAGAGAGAGAGAATCGTACTGAGGAGGTTAATGGCATTGTCGATGAGTTGTTAGGTACAGTCGTCCACTGTAACATGGCGGAGATTTTCGTCCTTTTGCTGCTTGTTTCATGTAGCTAAGTGGCATTAGAGGACAAAACTGCGGCTGTGCATCCTTTCCGTAACATTTTCATGATTAGCACTGTGTTCCATTACTAATTTCCTGTTACCGCTTGGCATTCAAGATGGAGCGATGGCAGTTTTTAGACCAAGTTAAAGTGGTCAGGTTATATTAAATTGACAGATTTTATATATTTAATTTTCTCGAAAGCAAATATAACCAGTCTATAGCAACAGCACGCTTATAACAATACCAATTTATGAGATTCCATTCCTATAAATTACCAAGTAATTACCTAAGCGAACCTCCCCGCATGCATCCATAAACATGTTTACTCGAATGTTTGCTGAATACGTGTGCAGGATCAGACCATCTTCCCTCGGTGGTCGGTTTGATATCTACCACGTCCGGCACATACCGCCTCGCCTACCCACATCTGTTCTGTTCCACCTTGTAAAATAATAAACTTTAAGCACGAATCGTTAGTTTGTCTTCATCCTACAATTCTTAGAACCAAGAAGTAACACGCGTACAGACATGCCCCAGTTATTACAAGATAGCTCTCAGAAGCTAAATGTAATCGTCGGTCGGTACCAGACACAGGGTAAAGGATTTAATCGTACTAAGGTGTTCACGGGGAATCTCAGAGATTTACTGTGAGAGGTCTCTCCTAAACTGTATCAGATTGGCTGCCCTAGCAGGAATAAAATAAAAACATGGGGTTAAACGCTGTACAATGAATGAACTGCTGTATAAGAACCTGAACGTTGTTTTTACATAATCCACACCTTAAAGATATTACCATAAGCACTCCTGTTACCACAGGCACCCCTGTTTTAATAATACTAAAATTAAATGACTATAGTCAGCGTCCAATCGTTTGTTTCCACAAAAACAAGTGGTGCCATGCACAACAAACGTCGCCCGACTCAACCAGTTTCGAGTTATAGCCCCCTGATTATCCGTGACCTTGAGTTTGACCCTTTCAAGTTCACTTAATGTCAAAGGTCATGGTACAAATTAAACCCATGTGGGGCTTCCTACATGTTGATAATAGGAAACATCTATCTGCAACTACTGTAGTTTCGAGTTAAAGCCTCCTGAGTATCCATGACCATTAGTTTGACCTTTTAAGGTCACTCAAGGTCACAGGATTTGGTGCCAAATGAAAGCCCCAATGGGAGTTTCTGTATGTTGATAATAGTAAATATCTCTATCTTCAACCGGTTTCAAGTTATAGCCCTCTGAAAATCCATGACCTTGATTTTGACCTTTCAGGGTCACTCGATTACCTCCAAAATTTAATCACTCTTGGGACCAGTGCCCACATATCCTGAAAGTTTCATGTAATTTCATTTAGCCATTTTTTCCGTAAAGGTGCTAACAAACAGAGACAAAGAAACAAACAAACTCGACTAAAAACAATACTTCGCCCGACTCCGTCCCAGGCGAGATAAGTCATCAGAACCGGAGATTTGGCTGAGTTTGTCAACAAAGGTCAGATGGATCGAAGTCATATTTCATTATTTCAGAACTCCAAAAGTGTACAGGTGCGGTCAATAGTTCCTTTACAGTGTCAAAAGTTAATGAGGTCTCGCTGAACTGATCTGTGGCAAATTGTCGGTATCTCACTTTATTAGTTCGGAATCTTGAAAATGTAACAAAACATTAATAGGTTGGAATCTCGCATCATTAATTCGGAACCCCAGAGGCCCAGGTTTCGTTTTCGTTTTCGTATTAAGGAACAGTTGACCTGGAGTGTAGACAGATTATGTACAGTCGACAGCAGAAGTTCGTCCCTTTCAGCGTGCGTGATACGAGCCTGTTGATCTGGTAACACTGTATGAGATAGAGTTGACAGGTACGCTTTAAATGGCTAATATTAAAGAAATGTATTCGGAGATCAGAACACATTCTCTAATGATAATATTAATTTGTAGCAGGTGGGATAATGTTATTGTGAAATGTTTGACATTGGTGTATGAAGATTCTTCGTTACGGACACAGACGCATAGGATTATTTGGACTGGACTGATGTTGCCAGCAAGTATTATATGAAATATTATAGAACGATTGCAGTCCTAAAGGTGAGGTTGCAAGAAAACACTAATTACGACGTCAGTTACACACTAAACAAACACAGAAACTGACAGTTCGTGTTTCGCCAGTATGCGGTTTAGTTTTACAAGTTAAATCACTTCCTTTTCCGACCTCTCTCCCCACCCGTCTCTTCTCTTCCTAGTCATGCTCTGCCATCATCCACGTTTTATCGTTAATGCTGAGTACCGTATGTCTGTAGATAAACTGTGGGAAACAATCAATATAAAAGTGTCAAATGAGCTTCATTTCCTCCTCCATCGCTTGAAATGTTATCCATGACTTGAATATAAATGTTAGTAACATGAGTAAATCGTCACTGTGGTGGTTAGGAGACATTACTCGTCACATTATATAACATTTATATAACCATCGTTAATACAGTGCTCCAAATACACTCCTCTCACCCCCTCGCCGTCTCCTCCCCTCCCCTTCCACTGTCTCCATCACTTCTCCCCCTCCCTTCCCCCCTCTACCAGTACCCCTTGTTTCTCTCCCTCAACACCCCCAACAACCCTTCCCAACGATTTCATTTAACTGACTCTGCTTCTGTTTTACCTCCCTAACTAGATCGGTTCTTCATAATTTGAATACAGTTATTACCATTTACAGGAATTTGAGTCTTAATTGTAATGACATTATAAACACAATACTCGTGCATGTTATATTGCCAACTGTATTACACACAAGTAACCAAATTACTTACATAACAATATGTCCATCGTAACTATCAGTGTTCAATACCATACCCCCCTTGTGGATTCCTTCCCTCCTCGCCTCCTTCCCGCTTTCTGTATCCCTCACTCCTCCCTTCACGTTATAACATATTTATCTGTGTCCCAGCTTGTAATATATGTAATCCCTTCCCTCACCCAAAGTATTCCTGCTTCCATAATCCCCTCCCCCCCCACACATTGTGTTCCGCACTAAAGTGAGACCTATGAGATACGTCTACTTGTATATAATTTAAAACAATATGCCATCGACATACTTTGATCTGAACTCCCTCAACGCATGATCTTACAAGGTCAGAGAATGCAGTCAGCAAGATTATCCCTATCAGTCCATTCCCATAGCTGCATTACTTGGTTAGAACAGAAGGTAACGGCATGGCTGTCCGTCAGCGCCGTGAACATCTGTTCTGCAACTGCCGGTATTATCGATACAGGAGTGACAAGGACTCGGATGGATAGGAAGCGAACCTTTACCATAATTAACCCTTACACCGCAACAATCTCATACTTCCACTTACATCTGCCTGCTGTCCGGGCTCATGACAAGCATATTCCGATAAGGGCTTAGTCTACCCATCCAGAGGGGTATAATCCCCCTTCATCGTATATTACGATGATTATGGTCGCCAAATGTATGAGGATACAGCTTTTGTGACTATCATCTATTTTGCTATATTTAATCGTAACTGAAGAACTACAAATTATCACCAAGAATACTGACAGTACTTTTAAGAAAATATTTTCTGGATGGATGTAGATCATACAACATCTATCTATCTATAGCCCGACGCCCTAATCCCGAAAGGGTTGTCGCAGACAAAACGCCTCCAAGTCGCTCTGTCACCCACCATTTTGACTCCCCTACCCCCAACTCAACCCCCCCTCCCTCATATACCTCTCAACTCCATCCCTCCACCTCATCCTCGGTCTACCCCTCCCTCTCCCTCCCTCCACCTCACCTACATACATCCTCTTAGTCAGTCTTTCATTCTCCATTCTCTCCACATGTCCAAACCACCTCAGTCATACAACATTCGCAATGATTATTTTTCATTTTATACTTTCTTTGGTGAAAAGAAGGACGTTTGTGCTTCATATTTTATGTTTGTTGGGATTTATAAAATAAGTGTAAGCAAGATATTAATGGCTAGAGGAGGAGAAATAAAATGATCATTAAACTGAGGCACTGACTGCCGTCCTTTGAACAGTTAATGCCTCTTGACCGCCATTGTCACGGTCATTATAATATTACACATTATTAAAGGATACTATACAAAAACATGACCCAAACATCGTTATGTTGTTCGATTTCCGAGACAAAAATGAAGAAGGGAGAGAAAAAGACATTTGAAATGACAAGGGAGAGAAGTTGGGCAGGGTCAGTACAATAACACTGTGGGGAGGGATTCGGAGTGTTGCAGGCTAGAAGCAAAGGTTACTGGAAAAGGGGGCGGAGGGAGGGGGGAGAAGTGATGGAAACAGTGGAAGGGGGAGGGGAGGAGACGGCGAGGGGGTGGAGAGGGAGTGTATTTTGGGCACTGTAAAAACGATGGTTAGGTAAGTGTTACATAAATGATGACGCGAAATGTCTCCTAACCACCACAGTGACGATTTATTTATGTTACTAACATTTATATTCAAGTCATTGATAACACTTCAAGCGATGGAGGAAAAGAAGCTCATTGACACTTTTATATTATTTCCCACAGTTTACCTACAGACATACGATTTTCAACATTAACGATAAAACGTGGATGATGGCAGAGCATGACTTGGAAGAGGAGAGACGGGTGTGGGGAGAGAGGTCGGAAAGGGAAGTGACTTAACTTATAAAACAAAATCGCATACTGGCGAAACACGAACTGTCAGTTTCTGTGTTTGTTTAGTGTGTAACTGACATCGTAATTAGTGTTTTCTTGCAACCTCACCTTTAAGACTGCAATCGTTCTATAATATTTCATATAATACTTGCTGGCAACATCAGTCCAGTCCAAATAATCCTATGCGTCTGTGTCCGTAACGAAGAATCTTCATACACCAATGTCAAACATTTCACAATAACATTATCCCACCTGCTACAAATTAATATTATCATTAGAGAATGTGTTCTGATCTCCGAACACATTTCTTTAATATTAGCCATTTAAAGCGTACCTGTCAACTCTATCTCATACAGTGTTACCAGATCAACAGGCTCGTATCATGCACGCCAAGAGGGACGAACTTCTGCTGTCGACTGTACCATGTGTGTATTAATGGTGAGCGTGGAGTCAGGTGAACGGATATTGGTAATAAGCAGTCATTCTGGGGTGTCTGAACCTGCTGTGGTATGCATAGAAGGAAAAACTGTGTAATGGATAGTTAGGTACAGCATATTCTATCCTAAAGCCGTAAATACTCTCATGTTCAAGTAAACTATCGTGGTAGGTGAGGGTATCCGTCACCCACCCGCTGCTACCTGCTGTATAGGTGACTACATCGAGTGTAAAGTTAGATGATATTCTGTAGCCCACGAAACCATTTTCTGCGTTGGTGGGAACCATATAACCAAATGACGCCTGGTGGTATAGCGGATTAAGGCGATTCAACAGGATGGGGTCCGTAAGGGATTACATTTATGGAATGGTTAGGGTTTACTGCTCACATAATATCACTCAAAAGCGAGCAAGAATAATCACTCTCGCCTTAAATATCGTGAATGAGTAGCCTTACCCCCGTACGTCCACTCTCCATTAGAGGCAAAAAGTGACTGGATGATAGACAGATATACCGGGTGTGTAAATTACACAAGTAGCATAGGAAGTTTTGTGTGATAAATATTATCTTGTTGGTAATTCGTTTTCTTCATTTCTAATCGTGGTTTCAAGATTCAGTATGCACACGTAAAGATCCACAAACCAAGTTAGGATATGAGGCAAGAATCTTGTTTCATTCTTCGCCATCAGATCAGTTCTGATCATTCCCTTGTTGTTGATCATTGCCATTGGAGTTGTTTTCCTTCATTTCTCTCAGATGCGAACAAAAAACGGTCGTGGGGTAGTCAGTCCAGCTCTCAGGTTCCGAGTCGCAGCTCACCATCTTCACCTTAACCTTTTTCCCCGCATCTTTGTAGTACACGGAACAGTCTTTGTCTTCGCTGTTGGTGGAGGTGATGCTGGAGTTGATGATGGCTGGAAGGTTTTGTGCTGAAAAGAATGGACGAGAAAGTAATTGATAACATTTATGAGACACGAATGAAAAAGATGGTAACTAGTGAGAGAAATTACACCATTCACACCCGGTAGCACCCTCCATAGAGTAACATATACAGCATATTCTCTGTTGGCCATGGTGATGCCAGGCATGTAGATGCTGGAAGGAATAAGGAAGAAAACAGTTGCTGAATATTTCTGAGACACTAATGAAAAAAATAACCGATGATAGAAATAATACCATCTGTGTCCGAGTCACCTTCCTCACGTCCGTGTAGTAGCAGTCTCGGGTCATGGTTATCCCCGAGTTAATGGTCATGGATATTTTGTCGCTGGAATGAAAAGCTAAGAAAGTAACTGGTGAATGTGTCTGAGGCACGAACTGATAAGTTAATTCATATATTTGTTAGGCGTGAACACAAACGCTGGTAACTGGTAAAGCATGATGGTCATTACTGAAACTGAGTATTGTGGAGATATAAGAGAATTTTTGTTTTTCATTTTAATAATTCATGGCACTGAAATATAAAAGTAATAAACAGGTGATATTCTTGGGGATAGGGGTAGGAAAGTTTTACCTGGTGACATTTTCTGATGCAAGATGAGAAAATTAATATATATATATATATATATATATATATATATATATATATATATATATATATACACACACACACACACACACACACACACACACACACACACACACACACACACACACATATATATATATATATATATATATATATATATATATATATATATATATATATATATACACACACACACACACACACACACACACACACACACACACACACACTCACAGTTTGAATGCTTTGGTTTCTCTCGGCTGGTTAAGGTAGTCGGAGTTTATTCCCAGTAAAATACATAAATACATTGCAGGGAGGTGCTTGTTGTTTTTGCTCCAGGTGAAAAGATAAATACTGTATGCTGATTAAAGTCGTACATCGGTAGGATTTCCCACGTTGTGAAAGTTATTGGAGCCTTGTTTCAAATCTCAGACGACAAGGCCACGTCGAGGCTGAATACAATCATCTGATGGAAGCAAAGCAAAACAATCAAGAATTTTCACATGTAGAGGGGGGCAAATGTGTGAATATTATTTTGGCTACATTAGCAAATTGAGAGGGCGATGGTGTGGACTTTTCTTTTTTTGCGATAGCTTTGGAAACCTATAATGATGACATATCCTGTCTGAATCACCTGTACCGCCGCTGACTACACCGTTTTTATGTGGGATGCAGGCTGATCAAAGCAAGTAAGTAAACTGCTGAGAAAGTACAGCGATGACACGCCTGAAATTTGAGCCTGACCCGTGACCTTGACCTTTGATTGATGTGCATGAAAATGAACTCTCCTTCCCATCACCACACACACAGTATATTGGCCAAGTTTGTTTGAAATCGGGTCAGGCATTCATGAGATAATACCCTGCTCTAAACTTTGACCCTAACCTATGACCTTGACCTCTTCTCTGCACTCAAATCGAATCACTTCTTCCCAGACCCACAAACATTGTATATACCAATTCTAATTAAAATTGGCTCAGGCATTCAAGAGAGATTTTGTTAATACATATATATATATACATAGGCACGAACTTTGTTACAGTGCACCTAGTGTTGGTGCTCCGAAATCTCCGTAAAAAAATTAAGGAGTTTGTTTATACGTTCGCAGACTTAGTTTTAATAACAGTAGGGTAAGCATACCCAGACTGTTTGTTTATACCGTCGCAAACTCTGGGATTTTTATTATTAGCAAAACAGAATTGTCTGCTTTAACCTTCGTAAATTAAGCCTCAGCATCGGCCATGTGTGTGGAATGCATACCGGGACTGTTTACTTTTATCTTGCCATCCTCAATTTTAATAATAGGACCGTAAGAGTGGGTCATTTAATAGCATACCTGGACTGTCCTCAAACATCATCACCCCTTCCTTTCCCCTGTCATTGATGCTGCACCAGACCGTTGCATTGCCGTAGTATTGCATCTCGTTATCCGCCCAGGCCAGGTTAGAATCAGTGGGCTCCAGCATCTCCCCGTCCTGGTCTTGACACGCTTCCGCAGCTTTCTCCCATGTGGACTCCGATGCTAGGCTTACCTTCCACCTGATTGTTGTGTTGACACTGCCCGCCGTAGTTGCGGTAGGTGGAGTGGTGAAGGTTGTTGTGGGATGTGTTGGTAGTGGTGTGGTTGTGGTAGGTGGGATGGTGGAGGTAGGATCTGTTAGTAGTGGTGTGGTTGTGGTGGGTGGGATTGTGGAGGTTGTTGTGGGATGTGTTGGTAATGGTGTGGTTGTGGTGGGTGGGGTGATGGAGGTTGTTGTGGGATC
>NC_137003.1:50017520-50080020 GCF_032717465.1 Coenobita brevimanus
ACGAGTGTTATGGTTTTTAAATTATGCGTACAGTTTTTAATATATTTGACAAAATATTTATTTATTTATTTGTTGATCTGTATGGTTAAGAAGTCGCATTTTCGTATAGGCAATAGGGCGGTCACAGTCAGTCGTAACCGGTCCAGTTGGCAGCACGAAGAGGCGACTAATGTAGAGATGGGTTAATACAGTACACATATTTTTCTGTGTGGCGGATGATACTGCCAACTTTTCTTCTTGTCACTTGGGAACTCCGCTAAATCATTTTAACGATATCCTGTACCCATAGAACTTTGTACTTTTATTAATGAAATTCAAGTCCTCTAATGGCTGTTTTGAAGAGTTTCATGTTAACTCCCTCACTTCTTGATGTCCTTCGATAGCGGAATATAATTTTGGTGGCTTCATTAAAAAAATAAAAAAAGCAATCGTAGTGATGGTAGTTATATCTATCTATCTATCTATTGCCAGATGCCTCAATCCCGTTAGGGGTGGCCACAAACAAATCGCCTCCATGTCGCCCTGTTCAATGCCACATCACTGCCTTGCTCCAAACTCACGCCCCCTCTCTCATATACCTATCCACTCCATCCCTCCATCTCATCCTCGGCCTCCCCTTCCCTCTCCCCCCCCTCCACCTCACTCGCATACATTCTCCTCGTTAGTCTCTAGCTCTCCATCCTTTCCACATGGCCATATTGTTGTAAAAGTCGAGGCTTCTTAGCCACTCCCTTCAGACTTCTTACAGTGTTGCACAGTTGTATGGCTGTGTGTTTATATTTTCGTAATATTAAAACAATTTCCACAACAGCATACCAGAAAGACCCCTTCAGTATGATAATATTATTTAGATTAGATTAATACTGTTCAACAATACAGTATTGAAGGGAGAACTCTCTCATTGCAAGGGTTAACGTCAGACAAAAATAATGTGTATTTTTGCAAGAATCATATCGAGCCTCTTAACTTTGACTTGACATCATCTTGATTTCGCCTGATAACTCGTTTGAGCAAACCCAGGATATCAAGACGAGTAAGTGAAAGTTAAGCAGATCTTACAAAAGAAATATAGAATTTCAGGGGTATGTTGGCTTTTCCATGACTTTTTTTCTAGTTTTTCGATTTAAAAACATACCACAAGCTGTTTCATTCATGCCCCTCACCGAATATTTTGTTTAATGGCTTTCGACCCTTGTGACTTTTAGGCATCACGTGAGTACTTACTGATTTTATCAGCTGCAGGTCGGTTGAAAGTCAATAAGAATTTGACTCATAAATTTTCACCGAGATGCGGGTGTCATTAAGAGGGATGTGCCGGTCAGCCTACTGATGCAGTGAAAATACTGCTTTGGGCCTCACACAACTCTCCAGTACTTCTGATCACAGCCAGGCATGGATGCTAAGTGTAGAAAATATTCAGGCGTGTTGTAGTGAGGGTGGTGCCGTGTCCAGTGGTATTAGGGTCTTAATGATTAGTGGCGTGCATGGCAAGCAGCAGGAGCACATTAATAAATCTGCATTATTTGTTTGAGAGGAAATCAAACAGGGCCGAAAATGTCTAGCAAAGAAATATCAAATGTTTGCCTCCTGATTATACTGGCATGAACTTTGTCAAGTCACATTAGCGTTGGCTTGAAGTAGGAAATGCACAGGACCTGTCCATTAAGGCGGCACTGGAACTGATCTTGATGGTGTGTGAATGAATGGCAGCATATTCTTTGCTGGTGTCCACAGAAATGTGACAGCCTGGGAAAGCTCGAAGTAAGGTAACCCTATTGCTGTCATGGACTTATTTGGTTGTTTATTCAGGTTAAATCCTGACCATTTTATTAAGCTGATGGAGTGTTTTGTTCGATTTGGCTGAAAAAAATCGTCTTAAGGTGGCGAAAGAAATAGCATCAGTGGCGGCTGAAGTTTGCCGTAACCCCTTCACGCCAATGATAGTTTATGAATTTTACTCTCCCACCTTCAAGCTTCTTTATTCAGCTTACGGAGAGAGATTAGGTTGTGAAGAGGTGAATGGGAACTGTTTCAAGACCATTCACTACCAAATGGTCTCTCTAAACTTAATAAAATCTTCTGGGGCCATCACTATGATATGAAAATGTCATCGGGTTCTTCGGTGGAAAATTTGTTCCTTGTAAGAATACTGATGTTCAGATATTTCTTAACTCCTTCAGCACCAGTGGTGTCTTTTATACAAATTTCTTGCTAACACCGGATAATTTTATTTTTGCTTCCGTCAGTCATTATTTGTAAGCTTTTAGGAGGGACACTTTCATCGTGGCCCTCCCAGAAGGTTAATAAAATCGTTTGCAGTAGCAAGAGCAAAGATAGGGACCTCATCAGCGCACAAAAGGGAGTTTGTGGACATAGTTATTACTCAAGTCACAAGCGACACCAAGAATATAATATAAAGATGGAAGCACACTGGAAGAGTTAAACAAAGATCTTATTTTTTTTTTTATCCCATTACTAAGAGAGGTCATTGTTTAGCTGCATAAAATCTCTTGGCGATAAAGGAAGGATTTATTAAAGACGTCGTCGTGCTAAAGGGGTCAAGGTGTGTGTTTCATTGGGTTCCAGTATTTTGCATTTGTAGCGTTTTGTGTTTACAGAAGCAGACCTGACCTTGAGTCAACAATCTTGATCTTGGTGGCAATTCTCGTATTGGGAACGTAAAGGGCACTTGTGTCTGTGTGCGTGTGTATGTGTGTGCGCGCACGCGTGCGTGCGTGCGTGCTGTCGACTGCACGAGGAGAATTAACTACCTTAATAAGATGATATCTTTCTGTGGCATATTCGTATTGCTGCCAGGCGATTATATTCAGTTCAAGAAAGCCCCATGGCAGTGAGAAAAACAATGAAATCTGTATCTAACCCTTCCTCCAACATGAATAAACTAATTAGGAGATAGCACGAATAAAATTGATAGAACGTACTCGGATTGAAGGGTTTAATGGATGGGAGAGGGTGTTGGTTCAGTGGAGGAGTGTATGTGTGTGTGGGTGGGGGGAAGAATGTCAAGTGGTAGTGGGCTAGGTAGGGGGCAAAGAGTATAGAGGAAAGGGGGTTTTGTTGTTGATTCGGGGGGGATGGGTGTGTGGGGGAGAGAAGACAGGTGGTCAAGGGTGGGGAAGGCTGGGGGAGTACTGGGGGAGGGAATGGGTGAGGAGAGACCGTGGGAACGTGACATATTCCCTTGAGAGAACTGGAGTAACTCTGTTCATTACCTTCACATACCTTTTATTTCATGTTGGCTATCACTGGACGAGTTTAATCTGTTTGCGAATGGTTGAACTAGAGCGGTTAGATAGAGCTACAGTAACCTCTTCACTACGGGACGCCTTCCTTCAGATGGAGGAAATTCGTCTAGTGGTGGTGAAAATAGAAAAAAAAAAAAGCGTCATCTGACTGAAAGGTTCAATAGACCTGCATTATTTATCGCTTTGGTTATTTCATTATTTTCTCTTCTGCTGAAATAAAGTACTAGAAAGGCGGTACCATGAGAGAGTTTATAGTTCCATACTCTTCCACCTATCTCATCTGCTGTATATTTGAATGCAGTCCTTCATTTCCAGCAGTCTCCGTTCCAGCATATGATTTCCCATCTTTTCATCCCACTGACATCACGTAATTTACACATTATTATTACCATCGTCTACTTTAATTTCTAATGTACTTCGTCCGCTTTAACTTCGCGGATATTTTTCCTTCCTTTGCAACTAGATTTTCGTCGCTCGCTGGCAAAATAAAACAATACGATAAGCGTACTGTGCGTCTTTTGCATCTTCATGACCAACTTCACATTCTAGTGATAATCTCCTGTTATACCTTAGCATCAAACATGGAGTAAGGGGAGTTTTAGGCCAAGATAAAGTGAAGAAAGTATAAACAGTGAGGGGGGTAGGATGTAGAAGTAGAAACAGGGACACACAGAAATATGAGATCTATCAGCAGAGTGCCTATGAAATAAACTACACACCCATTCATTCACTAAGCCATTGAAATTCTCGGCGTCTCCTCACAGACAAATGATCCACACAAGACTAGGCTTCATTACGTCTGTGGGATGGAAATGGCGTCCCCAACTGCCACGATATAAACTGGGTGCAGACCTTGACATGAACATCTCCATACTTCGTTCATGTATTCTCTTCCTCGTCAGTTCTTTTGCTTCTTCAGTTTCTGTGCCTTGTTTTCTCACACGTTCACATATCCATCTACCAGCTTTTTTGTACACATATTACTTCACTTTTCCACTCATAACATTCCTCTAACGTTGTGCTATAAAACAAGAATGGGTGAAGAACGTAAGTAAACACACGTAGGTACTAATGAACAAGAACAGTGAAGACTTACATAAGTTCCAAGTAAAACACGAGTGGTTATTGTACTTTGTTTATTGGTATCAAATGTGGGCTTAGATAGATGTGAGGTACAGGGCAGGGACCATAGCGCCTCCAAGGACCGCATTCTCGTCGGCTTGGAGGTTTTACTCACACCTCTTTCTTGATTATTAATTCTGCACATTACAGTTTATACTCTTATATGTAATTCATCATTTTGATATAGACATAGATTTCATAAACGACACAGTTATTTATACCTTTTTAATACGGATACATATTGCACAAGTGACACAACAAACTATATATTTTTCAAATATAGACATAGACTGCATAAACGACACATCAGAGCGTATTAAAGTCTCAGATAGAGGAATAAACTGGGAAGAAAGAGGTGTAATAAGTGTTTATGTAGCCGACGAATATACGGGTTCACTTGCCCATCCCCTTCCCAGTTGCAGACCATCACCCCTTCACGCCGATCACGTAAAATCTTCCGGTGTTATCTTAGCATTCCTTCTTACGTTCTGCTTTATTCAGCTTAGGAAACGTCTCTCGTGCTGAAGGAGTTTATGAATGTTGTATCTTACTCCGAACATTTTAAAGATTTCTCCTGAATTGAACAAAATGAAATAATACGTCACCGGGGTGAAGTGGTTAGCCTCTTTAGTTCGATGACATATTTTAGATTTCATTATCGCTCTTTTTGACAGTTTCATTCACCTTACTATGGGGGTCATACACAATTTTTACCCCTTCTTTACGGCCAGTCTCTCCTAAGCTGAATAAAATCGTGCCCAAATAGCGAGAATCATATGGAAAAATTCGTCACCTGATTCAAGTCCTTAATGACCCAACATGACGGTCATTATTTTAGCCTCCATACCCACTGTGCATAAGGTCTAAAGTCATTTGGCCTCTGTACACACATTTAGAACCTGTATTCTTGTCGGTTAAGAGGGCTTCTTAGCACATCTTCCTTACCAGGTTATTCCTGTGGTTCTTACATTAATATATCCTTGTAATTTTAGGCAATACATATAATGAAAATGAAACTATAATATGCAAAATACATTACTGTACACTTCTACTTTATATATATACAGTCGTTGTGGAAATGAAAATAGCTTTGGATAACAACAGACTAATGAATGATTGTATGTTACTTATGGAATCCGTGTCGATAACAATAGACATAAATAACAAAATAAACTAATCATCTGTAATATGCAAAATAAATCGTGAAGGAAGAGGTGCTGGAAAGTCTTCTAAGCTCACAAGAATACTGTAATTTGGCCTCTGTGTACACTAAGCATAAAGTCTAAACTCTAACTTGGTGTCCGTGAACCAAGGGGCCAGCCCAGGGTCTCACTGGGTCCTTATTGTAGCATTAAATTAGTCAGCCCTTCACTACGAGGACGCATTAGCTTCGTTTATGTTTCTAACCTCTAGACGATTTCACTGAGCTTAATAAAATCGTCTGGCGGTAGTAAGAATAAATGCAGATACATACGTCGGTAAAAGGTCCACACACGCGTTCTATCGCCAATATTAGGACCGTATTTATCTATTAGTTTCCGTTTTTGTTTATTTACCTTACCTGTTGTGTGTTATTTACGACAAAGCTAACTCCTACCCATAGCTCGTGCGTCTACTACACAGCTAACACTAAAGCTAATTTCCGTCTTATGAACGCTAAGAGAGTGGAGATGTGGACTGGCCCTATCTTTATAGGTTTATTTATGGAACTCAGTATTTATGAAACCCGTCAACATTAAAGAATCACTTGTCAGCATTTACAGAACTTGTCAGCATTTACAGAACTTGGCAGCATTTATGGAACACCTGCCGGCAATAGTGGAACACTTGTCAGCAGTTATGGAACACCCGTCAACATTTGTAGGGCATCTATCAACGTTTGTGAAACTTCTGTCAACATTAATTCAATACCCGTCAGAATTTATGGAACACCTGTAAGCATTTATGGAACATTTGTCAGGATCTATGGAGCGCCAATCAGCATACATGATTCGATTGTCAGCATTTGTGGAACACCTGACGAGGAACACTATTTACCTGTCAGCATTTATGAAATACCTAAATCCATTTGTGGAGCACTTGTCAGAATAAGATAAGGTTAGTCTGCATGTCAAGTTATAGAAGGCAGCCAGATATACATGTATGTTAATTTCACCGTATCGTGCATTGTCCGAACGGAAGAATTATAATACCCACTTAAGGATGTTCGTTTGTACTGTAACTTCTCAATAAACACAGCATTCAAGTATTTATGTGTGCATAATTCTTTCAGCTATGCATGTACTGTAATGGTCGGTTTGCTCATATCTAACAAGGACGGGCAGTTCTATTAACCACGTTCAAGCTGTTTTCTGGTTCTAGGGGGCGGATAATCCATAGGGCCGAGGGACACCACTTTCTGTCTGTGGAGAAGTAACCCAACCCCGCCCAGTGTTACACGCACGGGTATAGGAGTGACAAGCCTTTGAAGTGTAGGGTGAGAAGTGGTTGGGGGGATTTTTTTTTTTTTTTTTTTTCTAGTGGCAGTGTTTGTGAGTGCGTACGTCATACAGGGAAATATGTGGTACTATATTATCCCCTTCAGTCTGTGGACATACATGTTTTATGTTGCGTCCAAAGTTTTCCGTTTTTACCTTGGGAATCGTTATACGGTGATGGGGACAGGAAGAATCGCAGTCAGACTCCTTTACAAAGAAAGTGCTCCCCATTGCAAAATAAAAGTCAATTTGTAGAAAGACTTACAAGAAGCACTCGTCGTTTGATTGCTGGGTTAATGGGCATACTATTCACCTATACCTGCGTAAATGAAACCAGACAGACCGCACCGTTATCGTGTTCCAAAAACTCGTCTATTTGTTGTCAGGCACCTAATCCCAGGGTTCAACCAGGGAACTCCAAGCTCCTCTCACCATTACTAGGCTCCACTTCCCTTACTCTCGCCTGTCCACGCCGCCCTTCCATCACAAACTCTTCCACATCTTTCCATCTCTTTCTCGGTTCCTCTTCTCTTGCCAGCCTTTTCTCGATGTCAGGTTTAAGAATATGACCGCTTTACCCCTTCAGTGCGATGACTTCTTTTGTTTCGTTCCTGCTACCCGTAGGTGATTTTATTTAGCATAGGAGAGAACCCTCGTAATAAAAGGGTTAAGAGCCTTGCTTGGTGGCGTCAATAGGGAAAAGATCGTAGAGCTAAGTTGGGGTCGTATTCTCATGGGTTCAGGAGGCTCCCTGGCTGATCCCCTTTAACCCGGGGACTCCACTTATATTCTGTTCTTGATATCTCCTGACGACTCAGATTATCCCAGGACTAAAAAGGCTTAGGTAAGGTTCAGTTGGATTTGTTCAGCCGGTATTAGCGCCTTGAAGTGATCCAGGCTAGAACCATCTGACCTAGATTTTACCCTCCTGCCTAGGTTGTCACCAGGTCACGAGTCACCATCAGTGCGTACAGGCTTGGTCACACAGGAAAAAGAAAACGTACCAGTACACCGGTGTAGCATGTTCACACTGAATTTGTCATATGTATTAAAATACTTTGCTCTTCGTTGATCAGGTTTCTTATCGTACTGTGTAGTTTTGCTTTTCTGTTCAATTAACCGTTATTATTTTTTAGTTTTGTTATAATGATACTTCTGCACTTGCTATGCATTTTTTCTTCGCGAATGAGTATAAGCGTTTTGTAGATGAGTAAAAAAAAGAAAATTATTTTCCATTGCCTTGTGTAAACTACAAGCAAAACTGTCTAAAAGCACAATGAAAATACTAACACAGACTCAGAACCTATATGGTTTGTCCTGCTGTGGAGGGGGTTTGTCTTTATAAATAGTGGAGAACACTGTTATCGGCGGTTCATACCACCAGAGCATCATTATATCACCCAGTTTGGCACACCGTTCAAGAATTTTTATTTTTATCACAATAAAAAGGGCGAGGGAAACGCGGATAGTTTACAGTAGGTACTGTTAAAAATTAAATAAAGTACGCGTTTTCTCTGCTGCCTTAGGTGGGAGTGAAGAGGGGTGACTCAAGTACGTGTATGACGCCGTTTGACGCTGTGATGTCTGCAAAGGAGACAAGCACACCGTTCACCGTCACTCTGTCTGCAATGGAGAAATAGCCTGGATTAGAAATGAATAAATTTACACTGTATATGCCAATACATATACTTTCAACTGTCGAATAACATTAACCTGTGAATCACTATCTAACCTTCATTAATTACTTGAACACTAGACATCTTGGTTAATGTTTACAGTTTGCCCATTACGGTTTTGGACATGAAACCTATGCTTTTTTGGTGAATTATAGCGGGACTCAATAAATTATGATATCAATTTTTGTCGAAAATAAGTAATAGGCTTATTTATAACATGGCACTATCTTCCCTGATAGGCCCGGATCACAGAAACGAGTGAAATCCAGGCTATTTTTGGCATTAACCTACCCAAACCACACTTAACCTAACCTAAACCCGTGTAATTTAACTCTAACAACGACTGTATTTCGGAAATACCGTTTTGGGGCAGCACCACTAAGCGACATGTCCTCAGGCTGGCAGTGTCAGTACATAGCAGCTACCATGTTGACATCTTTTCTAAAGTGAAATCAGATCGTCTAGTTGAAGCAGATATGAATTAAAACGTACGTCACCAATGGCATGGGTTGAGAAGTAGAGGTTTCCGAAAGCTGAACAAAATTATCTCATAAACGAAATAAATATCAAAGGCCTACGAAGGTGTTTCATAATCTGTAGTATGCATAAGGGAACGGACGCTAGAAAGCTTCCCACAGGGTTCTGTTATTACCAGATCGAGGTAAACGTAGCGGGGTGAAGCGAGGGTAGATTAAGTTATGTTAGATTGGACTACTTTAGTTTGGTTTAATTTAGGTTAGGGTAGGGTAAGTCAGGCCAGGTCAGGTCAAGTAAAATATTTACCCAGTTGAGGCGAGAGCACCGGGGTGAGGGTGAGGTTGGTGAGGGAGATGAAGGGCCAGGTGTGGGAGAAACCCACAGTGTACCAACTCCCCTCTACCACGTGAGACAGCAGCCACTCTGAAACATGGTCAGAAAATTGTAAATATATGTTGCTCTTGTGCAAGACTCATCTGGACGTGAACCCGGTGGACTGCAGGCTGAAATTGCCTCTTCCCCTGCAAATCCACCATTTTCTTTTGGGAAGAGATGAAGGGATCCAAGAGACGTTCACATAACCAGGAGGTGAAGCCTTCTAATTACATCGGTGCCACCAGGTGAAGGTGTCTCTCCAGCACCGCAAATGTATGTTAAAAAATACAGTATATATGCAGATTGTTTTTTGTTTTTGCAGCAACATGGCGTGGGACGTATCCAGAAATTGCCACAGGTAAGCATAAAGGCAAGGAATTATCGAGAGAATGTAGAAACTGTTACTCATCATATACGTAGCAATAATAATTCTTCTCCTTTTCAGACATACCCCTGCGCGCCAGAGGGTCCTGTGGCAGTGTGGTGTTGCTGAGGGCTTCGTCAGTGGGCAGGAACACCGTTAGTGGACCAGGGCCTGTACAGGTGAGAACACTTAATTGGTATCTCTTCAGGAACACATATTTTTACTCTCTCTCTCTCTCTCTCTCTCCTTCGCTGTTCCCTACCCATTTCTCACGCATCCTACCCTTCCACCCCACTCGCAGCTATTCCTCAACACCACATAAATCTCCCAGATATCCTCAACCATCCACGCCAGTGCCTCAGGCATCCACACCCATCTGACCGTCTTACTACTCATCCATGTCTTTTCCCATCCCTCCTTCTCTCTTCTTATTCCTGACTCTTCCTTCCTATCCGTCAGTCTCTCCTCGTATCCACCTACATTCGTCACCCATCTTTAAATCCCAGACTCACTCGAGAGATAGTCCTGGAGCGTCTCGTCTTGCGCTACTATGGATGTGACTGTGGTGAGTAGCGGGGAGAGGGCCACAGTAGTAAGGATATCACCATAGGGGGCATATAGGACCCTGTCAATCACGTGCAACACCCCGTTCGTTGCCTCCTCGTCCAGGTTGGTCAGCACACTACCCCCCGCAACCCATCGCTGCTGAAGAAGGAAAGGCCAAGAGGGGCGCATACGTCAGGGTATAGAACAGGGGATCGGGGATATGGCGGAATGAGATATAATTGGAAACAGATCAATCCACCTAGTTATTTAGGACCATGGTATAGATCGTGTAGGGCAGGAACCTGAACAGGAGTTGCCCGAGACATAACCTACGTAAGTTCATTCACCGCCACAGGTTTCTCCGTATGGTACCGTAATGATGTAGGAAAGCATAAAATGAGCGAAAATAAGAGAGGCAAAGTGAAAAACAGTAGGATAAAAATGGAGATAGAAATAGCAGGAAATAGGTCTGTGGCAACTAATACTGTACTTGCTTGAATTATAAGGCGGCGAGGTAGAACAGGAGAGAGAATTAAAGTAAAGCGACCGCCACTATACTGTAGGTCCGTCCCCGTAGTAATTTAAAACCAAAGTGTATCCTGTGTGTAGGGTAGGGAGCTGAACATGAGGTAGACAGGATACAGAATTAGAGAAGAACAGAAGACAGAACACGAGACAGAATCTACAGAAAGCCACTTGCCTGTACAGGCCTATCAACATAACATTTTGCAATCAGAGTTTATCCTGTGTGTAAGGTAAAAAAAAAAAAAAATAGACTAAGAAATTAACAGAACAGGAGCCTGAACAAGAATTATGCAATCAACGTCAGCTCAATCTCCGTCAGTGGACCGTCGTAATTTAAAATCAAAATGATCCTGCTTGTAAGGCAGCGAGACAGAAAAAGTTAGGAAATTGACACAAGAAAAATGCTTTAAAAGATACAGCCAGAACATGAAACTCAACAGGAGAAATGAAAAGAAACAAAGAGAACAAGAGACACAACAGAAGACATAGATATAAGAGACAGGATCTACTCACTCACCGCCACAGGTCCGTCCACATAATAATTTAGAACCAGAGTGTATCCCGCGTGTAGGGTAGGGAGGTGGAGGCCCGGCTTGAAGGCCCCCCTGCTGGTGAACCTCCCGGGGGCGATGTGGTAGGACACGAGACGGCGCAGGAACCCGCGGTGAGACACGATCTGCTCAAGGGCGCCGGCAGGTATAGAGTCCAGGGCTTCGTTGGTAGGGGCGAATACTGTCCACGGGCCTGGGGAGGTAAGGTAGTGAGTTGCGGTTTGTGGGAATATGGGGTGCTTTGTCAGTCTGTCTGTCTGTGCATCTCTCTCTCTGCATCTGTGTATGGATATTTGTCAGAGTGTCTGCTCATCTAACCATCCATTTCAACATTTAGTCACTCAACTCTTCATCTGTTGTGCGCGTCCACCCGTCCGGCATCGCATTCAGGTACCCACTCAACATTTTCTCATTCAGCCATCAGTTCATCTGTCTTCTCATATACTCACCCATTCATCCATTAATCTATTCATCCATCCACTCATTGTCTCTGCCTTGTTCATCACGCCTTCTAGTTCTTACCATAGAGGTTTAGTCGAGGTCAGTTCTAGAGAGGCCGACCAACTCTGAATTTACTGAGGTGGAGTCTATGGATTAGAACCTGTACATCCACCCTCTCGTCCACCAGTGCTTTCACCTCCCTCTCTACGTCAGTACGTCCATCTGTTCTTCCATCAAGCAATTTCCATCTTTTCATGTACTCATTTACTCACTCACCCATCTGTTCATCTGTTCACTCTCTCTACCCTACCCTTCGTCACCTAGTCTCAGCTGTATCCTTGTGTGCATGCATCCATCCATCATTTCATTTGCCTAACTCTGCATTAATCCATCTCTATCTCTGTTCACTCATCCACCCACTCACTGATTCATCGACCCACTTATCTATTCACCTTCCAACTCACTCACCGTCGAGGTTGAGTGTGAGGTCGAGTCCGGAGAGGTCCACCAGCTCCCTGAATTTAGTGAGGTTGAGTCTGTCAATGAGGCTCAGTACATCCACTCCCACCTCCACCTCCGGCTTCCTCCACACGGTCACGCCCTCGGGTGCAACTGGAGGAGAAGGACGTGAAGGGGACTGGAACCCGCTATCCTGTGGGTAGGATGCAGCTGGAGGTACGGTTTGAGGTAGAAATAGTGGTACGGTTGGTGGCTGCGATGGTGGTGGGGGTTCTTCTCTCCGCATTGCCTTGAGGTGCTCTGGAATAAATGTGAGAAGGAATATTTTTGAGTGGGTTTGCCTGCTTTATCCCGCTAACCAATTATGATTTTTGTCCCCTGTGTCAGAGGCGAGGTCACAGGGCAAGATCAAATGTCAATGACAAATGGCATGGTCAACATAAACAACATTGATCTGACTTAAGGTTTGAGCGCAAGGCAAGAAGAAAGAATTGTGAGATTCGGTTGTAAGAACACCCATTCAGCAGGCAAGGTCACGGGACGAAGTCCCGGTCAGTGAAACATGACAAGGTCAGCATAACCAGTTTTTATCTGAGTGGTGGAAGGCTTGAGGGTAAGGCAAGGATGAACTGATTCGACTTTGAAAGCAATTTACCAGAGGTCAGGGTCATAGGGCAAAGTCAAATGTTCGACCCTATAACTCAAACAGTTTTGATTCGATTTTGACCAAACTTGGTGGAAGGGTTGAAAACCAGGTACGGTTGAAGAGATTCGTTTTGAAAACAGTACATCGAGGTAAAGGTCATAGGGTAAGGCCAACCCAGACAGCTTTGATCCAAAAGTCAAATGTTCGGTTCTTAGACCAGTTACAAAGGGCGGGTGTTGTACTCTCTCTGTGGAAATGGAGTAATTTGTTTTCAGTCCTCAAATCAGTTATTACTTTGAGGCATAATTATTTTGTGAGCCGATTTGTTTCTTCAGGCTTGTGGTTGTGGTGGCCGTACTTTTTGCCATGATCTCATCTTCATGTTGTGGTGCTCTGGAACATGATGCAGTGATTTATAATGCTGGGTGGTAACCATACAGCCCGCAAATCGATGCCTGGTGGTCAAGTGGTCCAATGGAAAGGTTCAGATCAGAAGGGATTATGAATAAGTAGTATAATTTCAGGCCCCCAAGCTTCGTATGGGGTAAAATGGAATATAACAAGTGAAATGAAGGATATTTTTTGAGTGATAGATGTTTGCTTTATTCCGATAATGGATTACTTTGAGATATTCTTGCCTCATCCACAGAAGGTCTGTCACATCCAGTGTGTGTCCCTAACTGTATTGCTCATTCAGTCACGCACTCATTGAATCCCTATACCTTTTCGAAAGATGGGGAAGAGACCATATGGTTGGTGTGATGAGAGGTGGGGGTTATTGGCAGCATGCTTGGTATGCGTTTAGGGCGTGTGTAGGGTGTGTCTGAGGTACGTGCGGTGTGCATCTACTTGACCGCGTTTCGGCGTCATGCCAGAATGGCCATATTTATGACAGAGGGGTAATGTAGGATATTAGGGTCTGCATCTGGGGCGTGTTTGCGTGTGTCTGAAGGTGAATATGGTGTGCTTCTAGTCGACTGGGTAACTGCATCGTGCTGAAATAGTTGTAAATTTGACGCTGAGGAACAGGACAGAGCACTGGGTAGTTGGCTGTACTAGGAAGGCCAGCGAGCCGGAAGAAAGTAATGCAGGCCTAAGTGCGTTACCCTAAATAACTACTTCTTTCCATTTAGAACACCACAGGGGTGGATGCCGCTATCAAGGACATCTTTTGTCATACTGTTCTGTTAACCGACTTGTTTCTTTAGTTTGGTGGATTATTTTTTTTTGTCCCTTTATGTTGAGGTGTTTTGAAATAGAGTTTGTGAAGGCATATTTTTGAGTGGAGTATGTATGTTTTACTCAGTGAACCAGTTGTTTAGATGAGTTTTTTTTTTTTTTAATCGATTTGCTTCGTTAGGTAAATTATTGAATTGTGAGCTGTATTATTATTATTATTATTATTATTCATATTAGTATTATATATTATCTTTTGTGAATCGAATTAATTGTCACTGAAATAATTTGTCTGTTCTTTGAACCGAATTACGATGATAACGACCACTTTTCACATTTTTTACCTGTATCGCTGGAGTCCCGACGAAGACTTAAAGTTGTTCCGGTGTGGTGAATGTGGTTGTGGCAGGTGTGTTCCCGCGACAGGTGTACCTCTCCCGCAGAAGGTGGTGGTGGCGGTGGTGGTGGTGGGTGGCTGTCTTCACTTCTTACTTCTATGTCCAGTATGGTGTTCTCCACGTCTGCGCCTCCCTCGTGTGTTCCCCTCTGCCCCGTTGATCCGAATACCGTGAAGAAGTTACCTGTTCCTCCGTCAGGTTTTTGCAGTGAGAGGCTCGGTAGTTGTGAGAGGCCAGGAATCTGTGGAGAGTCTGTGAGCTGTGGTAATGGAGGAAGCTGTGAGAGGCCACTGGGAAGCTGTGGTGAATCTGGAAGCTGTGGCGAAAGGATGTCTGTATCGATGTGACCCTCCTCACTCTGATCCAGCAGGGCAAAGAAATCTAGAAGCTTTTGGTCTTGAGGCTGTGGTAGCTGTTGATGTGCCTGTGAGTCATCCCGTCCCATTTCGTATGTGTGACTCGCTCCCGTACCAACCTCTCTTTCATTCATCTCATGCTTTTCCTTATCTTGTTCAGGGGCAGCAAGGCCTTTGCGCGAAGCAGTCCATTCCCTCATGTACTCTTCGAAGCTAGGAATATCGGAATCTTGGCTTTGGAGCACCTCGCCACCGTCCTCATCCGAACTGTGATCGCCGGCCGGAATGAAGCTCGAGAACGAACCATGATCCGGGATCTCATACAAACCACTGATGACGGGGGGCTTGGGGATATCAAAGACTGAAGGAAAGTCGTCTGGGATCTGCGGCGCCTCTGTCTGTACCAGGAGCGGGTTGGGGATGGTGGTGGGGTCTGTGCCGACGTCAGACTCCGGCAGGACGTCGGCTGCTAGGTGGACGACGCCATTGCTCGCTGTCAGGTTCTGGGAGAGTAGGGGGACGCCGTTGGCCGAGATGGTCCCTGTAGGTTAGATGGCGAAACGAATTATTTCATGTTATATGCACGTCGTACAGCACGTTAATTTTCCATCTTTTTGAATTTAACAATGAAAATAAAATTATACAAATCAATATTCTCTCTCTCTCTCTCTCTCTCTCACACACACACACACACACACACACACACACACACACACACACACACACACACACACACACACACACACACACACACACACACACACACACACACACACACACACACACACACACACACACACACACACACACACACACACACACACACACACACACACACACACACACACACACACACACACACACACACACACACACACACACACACACACACACACACACACACACACACACACACACACACACACACACACACACACACACACACACACACACATTCTCCACCACACCTTCTCCCTCCCTCACCTTCCACATCCCTCCTGAAGGTGACTGATGTTCCTGCCAGTGTTTTAAGTGTTCGAGCCCTCAGTAGCCCCTCGGTATACCACGCCCCCTTCAGTATGTGTCTCAGTACCAGGTCACGCCCTCGCTCCTTTTCCATCAGTAGCTCAGGCCACGAGTACCCCTTGGAGGTGATGGCTGAGTCGGGGGGCGCGAAGATGGTGAAGGTCTCTGAAGGTGAAGGAGGAAAGCAGGTGAAAAAGAGAAGGGACTGTCTTGGTGGAGAATGAAGATGGTGTACGTTTCTGAAGGAGAGGGAGACAGAAATAGCAGAAAAGAAAAATAGAGGGGTAGTCTGATTAATTTAATATGAGAAGAATGATGGTGTGGGTTTCTGAGAGTGACGGAGACCGAAATAGGTGAAAAATAGTCAGGAAATGAGGTTCATGTAATGAGGGAGAGAGAAACAATCACATTTATGTCATGGAAAGATGAGTACAAACATGTCACTTTAAAAAAATCAGGATCAGGTCATCGATGGTACGAGGGAATGAGATTCATATACTGTACAATTAAAATAATTGAAAAAATATGATTCATGTAACTGAGTGGAATAGCCCATTCAATGATGGTGGTGTCCGGTGGAAAGGTTATAGTGTAGGTTTTTGGAGGAGGGAGAAAGAAAAATTGCTGAATACTGTCAGAGGGAAAACCTAAGAGACTCATTAAGAAAAATCAGGATGACATCACACACAGAGGAAATACTCAGTTCCCTGTCATGAGAGGGTGGATAGTATATACATTTTATCGAAGGTGGAAAAAATCAGTCATGTCGAACATATGAAGATTCACGTTATAGAAATAATCATATTGTACACATAAATGGTTATAGTTTCTGAAGGCAAGGGAGAGAATAATTAGCGAGTAAAGTCGAAGTGAGATAACTAGGGGCAAATCTTAAAAAACAAAGCTTCGTGTTCATTGATATGGATTAAGCATATTATTCCTTGCACACAAAAGGTAGAATGTTCTTTATATAACAAGGTAGAACATTAAGTATTTTTGCACACAACAGGTAGTATATTCAACGTTAGAGCACAGAACAGGGGTATTATTCAACACTGATTCACAGAACAGGTAGACTATTCCGATTACAGAACAAAGTAGATTATTCCATTTAAATTTACAACAGAGTACATGACATACATAAAGGCTAGAATGATCGATTTTGATGTACAGAAAGAGGCACATTATTCTACGTCGACGCACAAAACGGGTAGAATTTTTGTAGTACAGAAACACTTAGATTATTTAATGTTGACTCACCAGGCAAGCTGAGGTCGAGAACAGGTAGGAGGGTGTTGATGCGAGAGAATCCCTGGCCACTTGACACCAACACCGTCTTTATGTCTCCTATTGGCTCCTTCAGTACTGATTCCACTACCTGTAAGGGGCAGGCGGGTGGGTGGTTAGCCGTGGGAGTTGCTAAGATAGGGATGGTAATGAAGGGCAAATTGAGGCAGGTGGACAGGTAGATGGCTAGGTGGTTAGATGGGTGCTGAGATTACCTGTAGTTTGGGTAGTGAGGAGCAACATGTAGGTCGGTGTATGGTTAAGGTTGGTGGTGGTGGGGGGAAAAACTGAAACAGTGTGGGTAGTGAAGAGTAAACTGAGGGAGACGGACTGGGTCAAGTTAGGACAGATTAGGAGAGGTTAGGTGTGTGCTGGGATAGAGGTTATGTGGGTGACAGGTTAGATGGGCAGAAAGGGTGTTTGGTGGAGGTTTAAATTAAGTGGATATTTAAAAATAAACTTAAAGTGAGTGGACTGGTAGGTGCTAGATGGGTGCTGGTGGGAATGTGTTGAGATTAGGTTGGTAGTGAAGAGCAGATCAAGGGAGAAATTAAATACCTAGAGATGGGATAGTCTGGGAGAGGTTTGGTGGGTGTTGGAGAAGTTAGGTGGGTACACAGAACTTAAAGTTTATAAGGAACTGTAAATCATAGTTACGGCAGGGAGTGAATCGTTTTTTTTTTTTATGTCTTGAAAATGTGTGAAGGACAGAATACTCCTGAACAATGGCTTTATTCATATAACTTAAAACAGAGAAGTAATGGTAAGGTGTGTGTGTGTGTGTGTGTGTGTGTGTGTGTGTGTGTGTGTGTGTGTGTGTGTGTGTGTGTGTGTGTGTGCGCGCGTGTGTGTGTGCTTTTCGTCCTGACCTGTATGGTACCATGATTAAAGGGCAGATCCCCCCTGGAGACCGTAGCCCCGTTTACGAACACCGCCCCGTCGTACACATTGAACCTCAGCTTAGGCCCCAGGGAGGTCACGAAGGTCGACTCGTTGGTGACCTCGGGAGCCGGCTGACCTCGCAGGGGGATAAGGTGGTAGGCTAGGTCATTGCCCCTGGAGAGGTAGCGAAGGGCACGTCGAGTCAGTCGGGAGAAGGCCGCCTCGGAGGGAGCTAAGACGATGTATGGGCCGTTTTCTGTTCGAGAAGATTGGGGTTGTGGGGAGTTGAGTAAGGGAAAGGGTGAGGGAGTGATTCTCTGATTGATTGATTGACTGAATGAGTGAGTGAATGTTTGGGTGAGTGAGTGCTAGACTGATTGCCTTACCAGTGAGTGAGGTTCTGGGTGAGTGCGTGTCTGACAGGTGAGGGGAAGGCTGAGTGAATGGGCGAGTGAATGAGTGAATGGACGAGTGAGTGAATGCATAGGTACGTGGTTGAGTGAATGAGAAAATGAGTGTGTGACTGAGTGAGTGGCTGAGTGGGTGAGTAAATGTGTGATTAATTGACTGATTGACAAGGACGAGTCTTCGGCCACAACAAGACAGCCACCAATTGATAGGTTGATTGTGCGATTGACTGATTAATGGAATGATTATTTGATTGAGTATACAAGTGATTAATTGGTTGTTTATTTGTCTGGTTGGTTAGTTGCTTGTTTGTTGCACTGATTGATTGGTTGCTTGATTTTATTATGGGTGGTTACTTGACTGACTGACTGATTAATTGGTCCCATCCTGCCTAACATTCGGTTGGGGTGGAGTTCTCCTTTTGTGCATATTTTCGTTCTCCTATGTCAAAGACTCCGGTAACATTTCTCATCTTTTCTGTGTTATCATCCTGTTCATTTTCACACAGTGCTTTCCTTTTCATTCACTTCACTTGATATGGGCCACACCACCTTCACACCAGGAGTACACCACCCACCCACCTACACCACCCCCAAACCTATACCACCCTCCCACCTACACCACCCTCCCACCTACACCACCCTCACACCTAAACCACCCTCTCACCTGCACAACAGGAGGTGGGTGACACTATGGGTCCCCCACCTCCCGTTCCAGGCTCTTCACTGGTTCCATCTCTGTGCAAAGTTTCGTTTTGCTAGGTAGAAAACCAGGGAGGACACACACACACACACACACACACACACACACACACACACACACACACACACACACACACACACACACACACACACACACACACACACACACACACACACACACACACACACACACACACACACACACACACACACACACACACACACACACACACACACACACACACACACACACACACACACACACACACACACACACACACACACACACACACACACACACACACACACACACACACACACACACACACACACACACACACACACACACACACACACACACACACACCTCGTAATATATAAGCTATATCTGTACACGTACATAGTTCTCTGTGTATATACATCATCCATCCTTCCATCCACCAGTTACCTCCCGAGATGAGATAGTTGAGTAGGCCAGATGTCTCCAGCAGCACCAGCAGGGTAGTAAGCCCCTCTCGCTGTAAGGTGGCTACTATCCCATCCTCGGGGGTGGAGGAGAGGCGGAACAGGGTGGCGAACCGGTCAATGGAGGTCAGGGGGTCACTCCGGGGCTCTGGGGGGCTGAGGTATGGGAGTGAGAGGGTTAGGTTCATATCAAAGTTGGCTGAGGAGGCTTTCTATATCTTTTCACATTAACTTGGCCCTGATTTTTCTTCTCTTGAAGTTTATTTTACATAACTCCCTAGCAAAAGATTGAACAGCTCTGTTTCTTTTCCATAGCACTACTTCGTGAGTTGTATTACATTTTAGTGATAATTTATTGTTACAGCCCAATACTCAAGGAGATAAAGTAGTTTTAGAGCAAGTTAAAGTGAAAAGAGTATATCACTTCCTTCGCAATTTATCTTGGATGCCACACCTCCTCATTCATTTGCTTGTTCTTTATGTCTTTATAATATCGGCAATTCGACATAGTTCGTATAAATATCAAAGATGCGATAATTCAGGTACCATATATGTAGAAATGCCATGGCGAGGATGAGGTGCTTGAGAGGCTCCTAGGGTGACGAGAATACGTGCCTTTGAGTCGTAGGTAAGAGGAATAAGAGCAGGAGAGGGAAATGTGAGAGCTTAACCCCTCCAGCCAGAGAACGTAAATGTTTTTGTACCACCGGACGGTTGTATTCAGGTTTGGAAAGATCTGTGGTAGTGAAGGTTACGAGCATAATGAAATTTGTGCTCATGTAGTGCAACAACTCCAGCCTAAGGTGCACATGATAGTCTGAAGTTTCCAATAATGAAATAAAAATCACGTCATCGTAGTGATAGGGTTAATGAAAAGTGTTGATTTCAATGTGCCGTTAAGTGTGCAGATAAAATATTTTGTTCACATGTGAAAATTACAAATATGCGTTCCATCTGTGGGTATAATTACTCCATCATTTAGTATTTCGCCATAGCACAACACCATCTTTGTCCCTACACTTCCTCCTGGCTGACCTATCATTTCCTCCCAGCAGTTCAGCAAATATATTCTCTGACAGCCCTACTGAGGCGGCGAGCTGGGTGTGTTTTATACGACCATTTGCAGAGCCTCAGCATGGGGGTGTATAGTCTACTCGTCGTTGCATTAACTAACGTGTATTTGATCAAGTATGGGACGATTTCATTCTGTTGAAATTGTAATAGTCAAAGAGCGTTAATTTTGTCACCATTAACTGATTCATTCATTTTCACGTTTTCTTTAATATTTTTTGGTGGGAGCATGAGAATGTTTGTAAAACTATAGAGCAACCTATGGAACAGTGCAATGCTTCACACGTGGTGAAAGACTAATAACGTTGATGTATTGATAGTTCAGATACTGATTTAGCATGAAATGGGACTATTGTCTGCAGTTCATTGCTCATACATTGGCAAATGTCATGCATGTTGTGGCTGAAATTACGATGGTCACTGGTCGTCTCACCATAAACCGTCATCATTATTATTATCATTGTCATTCGAGCCTTATTGCCCACTGCTATCGACGAAGTGGACAGGAGTTAGAAAGCAGGCATACACGAGAAAAAAAAAATCTAGTGAAATGGGCCACATATCCATTCATTTAGCCATTTGAAAAACAATGCCTGTTATTTGGAACCACCCAGCAGGCTGAACTTTCCACCGTAAGTTTCACCCGAATATGTTGCAACGCTCTTGAGGTGGAGCCATTCCTTCCACACCTAATTTTACACTTTCATGGTTGCGTCTTATTATATTTAATTCAAGCTAATACAAGCCACGATGGCTAAATGGCTAGCATCGCTGACTGCGCCAGGGTTCGAATCCTGGTGCAGGCAGCTGGCGTCACTTGACTCAGGTGTCCGTCCACCTCTTGTGGGTTGGTAGGTAAAATGAGTACGAAGGGTAACACCTGAGGGAGGCACTAACTGTTATAACCTACATGATACAGTGGCCATGTATTTCAGGACATTGGGTGAAAATCCCTTCACAGGCTCAAAAGCCTAAGATACGGAGATGAGCACCGCGGCTAAGCGCTTCATGGTAGTTACCCCACCTTATCTGTGCCTTAATACAAGAGAAATGAATTTAGTTGAGAGTAGGTTATAGGACCGTGTTAGTTAATACTGGAAATATCAACCGTCTCATGGTCGGGACAAATCCAGTATTCTTTTCCACTAGCTCCAGATGATTATATTCAGCTGAGTGGATGATGGATCCTGATCGTGCCTTGTCAGTTCTGTTGCTGCTTCATCTGCCTTACCTTCGCTTCCTTACACTGTAACATATCAAGCCATCTCGTCTTTCCACGCCTTCTCCCACCGTTATACCCACGCACACAAACCCATTTCATCATCCTAGTTTTGCCTGTTGTCCCTGTGACCATACCTTCTAAGCACATTTTTCAGTCCCTTTCATCAAGTACCTCTTCACTAACAGAGTGCTCTTCCGAGGTGAATATAATTTGCCTTGGAGGTAACAAGGAAAAAAAAAGTTAAAGTTATCAAGTAAAATGTTAATGGAAACGATAATCTGACATTTATCAACAGCTCCTTTAAAGTCCTTCTAATCAGCCGTGGACGTGTTTTAAGATATGGAAAACACCTTAAAAAACTCAACCAGTGATTTAATTCCTTCAAAAGCACTGACTTATTTTTTTCATTCGTTTTACCACCAGACGATTTCATTCAACTTAGAACAAACCGCTTGTAGTGAAGGTGTTGATGAAGGCTGTCTCTGACCCTTCTATTTTGAA
This sequence comes from Coenobita brevimanus, assembly GCF_032717465.1. Taxonomy (NCBI): domain Eukaryota; kingdom Metazoa; phylum Arthropoda; class Malacostraca; order Decapoda; family Coenobitidae; genus Coenobita; species Coenobita brevimanus. The sequence goes on from NC_137003.1 coordinate 50,039,939, forward strand.
AAGTATGTCATCGTAGTGAAGGGATAATAATTTGTACGAGGAGCAGACATGACTATAAAAATATTAAGTTTTGTATTGGAGGACTTACCATCATCCACTCACTTGATGTAATGCTACCTACTTCTTCCTTCATCATTGTTTTTCTGTGTCAGCCTTCCACTCTTCCTATTTCTCCCATCTTTCCTGTCACTTTTTGGTACTCTTCTTTCCTTTCCAGGTGGCTTTACATTGAGTGACAAGCCTAATGATTTCCTATAAGCTAGGAAATCATTTACAGTGCTGGGTGGTAACCATTTTACCAACCCACACATGTTCCCTACGTGTCAGCAAGTGGGTTGGCGAAGGGTTAGTGCCCTTTTCCAGTATAACAACTAACTAAGAGTCAAACGGCCACTCCTTACGGGATTATGGCGTCTGGCTATTGATAGACATAAGAGATACGTAATGAGCGTAAAAAGAAGACAGAAAAATAGGAAGGAAGAGAGAGAGAGAGAGAGAGAGAGAGAGAGAGAGAGAGTAAACGATAAGTGGAGATAATTCCCCCTGAAGCGGGAGTTGGGTCGAAGGTCTGTAAAAGTCAGGGGGTCATGGGGTCTTTCATGCCTCAGGGGAGAAGAGTTAGTAAATAAACAAACAAGCCAGTAAATAAATAAATAAATAATAAAGTAAGCAAAATTATCAGACGAATTATTAGCCTCTCTTGACCGGGGCGAGAAAAATATGCAGCTAGATAAATAAGTGAATAGATAAGTATATAAATAAATAAATAGAATAATAAATAAGAAGTTCAGTTACGAGGTGAAGGAATTACAATATTGAATAAGCGGACTAATGTTAGACAGAAGATTTTGGAGTTCCACCTGCCATCGTAAAAGAAAAAAAAAACATTGATGAGTGTATAAAAACAAATAAATAATAAGCGAAGTGAAAAGCATAAAACAAAGGAAAAAATGGATACAGTTAATAGATAAATGTAATTCAGAAGGTCACGGGGTTTTTCACGACTAAATATACTGGCAGCAAAAAATTGTATTCACATTGGTGATATATGAAAATTATATCAGATAATCAAAACACACACACACACACACACACACACACACACACACACACACACACACACACACACACACACACACACACACACACACACACAGGAAAGTATAATTTAAGTTGCCATTCAATCCTGCTGTATGCTGTTTACTATATTTTTGCTACCGCCAGACGATTTTATTCAGGTGCAGGAAACCCCTCCCAGGGAACGAATGGTTATTGTCTGCCTCATTACACCCAGTTCAGAATCCGGTATTTGTTAATTAAATCACCCCTTCACCCTCGTGACGTCCTTTCTACCTTCATTTCATTCCTGCTATTCCAGACGATTGAATTCATTCATCTTGGGAGGGAGGATAGCATATAGCCTTCATTAACCCACTTAACTATGAGACATATTCTATAAATAGATATGAAAAATCGTATGGTTATGGCCTCATTAAAAAGGAAATGATGCCATTGGATTGAAGAGGGAAAGATGACAGCCTCAAGTAAGAGACAATCTGAGAAAGAGGCAAAGAAGGCAAAGAAATACCTGAGGGAGCACAGAAACAAGAAAATGGTGATTAGTGAATGAAAGTGCAAGGGAAAGCAGGGAAAGTACTGTATGGATAACGGAAGATGAATGGACGAGAAGATGACGGTGCACGGAAGGTGAGAGTGTAAAGAAAACCCAGAAAAATATTGCAAACTGAACATAAGAATTTAGGGAAACTAGAACTAGGGTACAATAAATGAAGCAGTAAAGGAAAGCCAAAAGAATGCTCTACTAAATGAAGGAATACAGGAAAACAAGATAAAAATGATTAGGAAGTGAAAAGAATATAGGAAAAACAGAAACAGTGTCAAGGGAAAAGAAAGGAATGTATTGGTGAGAAACACCTGGGATGATGTTGCAAGCTGTCAGAGTGTGTAAAATTATACACACACACTCATGCATAGTGGTAAGACGGGTCGATAATAACATGATTTAGTAATTGCCTTGGATAAACAGCCGTCGTAAAACCAGACACCGTTCAGCTTACTGTCGATATATACTGTGTATGTATATATATATATATATATATATATATATATATATATATATATATATTATAGGTACAGTCGTAGAGTGTGCGTTTTCGTACATGGGAGAACAAAGGTTTGCGCCCCAACAAGGTCATAAACTTTGGGAGTGTTCATGCGGCCACGTACTACTTTGGCAGACATAAGGGGTGCTATGGTTGAACCAGTGTCGCATACAGTAAAGTATGCTTGCACCCAGTCAGCTTGCACGGGCCAATTACACTTGGTTCACAGACTTCACACACATCCAAAGCCACTCCAACATTACAGTCACACTTACAAGCACTTCTCACCCTACATGCAATCTCTACCAGACCGCCTAAGCCACTTGGTTGAGATACATAGGCTGTATCGTCCCCAGTTCGTTTGGGATAGGCCAGTCTTGCAGTGGATACTCAAATGGCTGATGATGGTGATGATATATATATATAAATGAGTCGCATTGTGTGTTTCTTTATATATATATATATATATATATATATATATATATATATATATATATATATATATATATATATAAATGAGCCGCATTGTTTGTTTCTTTATATATTCATACATACATACATATATATATATATATATATATATATATATATATATATATATATATTATAATCTACACACACACACACACACACACACACACACACACACACACACACACACACACACACTCAAGTGTTCTGTATTTATACCATGTACCATGCAAGGGGAGAGGGTCGGGTATCGGTTGAGGTGTAAACATTATGCAAACTACCACAGATTTGGTAGAGGCGGGGCAGACCTCAGGATGCCTTGTGAGTGGCCACCCTCTGATTAACACGCAGCGCGCCATGATAGCTTCACCAATATTTAATCCACGCCATTCATAGTTCCGCCAGTTTTAATGTTCCTTCCTCCCCACGTTTTTGTATTTACTTGTGTATTAAGGCTGCAGGAGTAATATACTTGACTCCCACAGCATGAGTTCGGTACACGATTAGGCTACATTCTTCTTGTTCTTGTTCTTGGAAAAAAAAAAAAGTTTGAGTTAAGACTGTACCCTACCCTTACCGGCCAGACCAACACCACCTAGCCTATCTGCACAGAATGTATAACCCCCCACCTTACTGCACCACCCACTACCATCACAACCCATCCCGCCCACTCCACCCTTTTTCCGCTCCCCCTCCTCATACCGAATTAGACACAAAATTCTCGCCTCATTTATTCTGTTCGTTCTCTCAAGGTGTACACGTTTTCTGCTGCACCACCCGCCACAATACCAGCCCGTCTTGGCTACTCTCCCTCTGCCCACTTCATCTATTTTCGGTCCCCCATCGCATATATTGGAAAAATGTCTGATTTGCATATTACCCTCCCGCCTACAACGTCCTTCTCCGCATGGTCTACTTCTCCTGCTGTGCCCCACCACGACCAACAACCCTCCCACAACCCTCTGACCACCCCAGCTATTTCTGCCAGGATGTGGTTAATATACGAACGACTCTTACGGCTACCGTCCTCATCCACACCACACCATGTTCCATATTCAGCCACAACACATAAGCTTCTGCATAGTTTTAAATTTCCCTCAGTCACAAGATGCATTTGCCATTCTCCTTTCATTTTTAGTACTGCTGCATTTTCATCTGTCTTTATTCACAGCACATTACTTTCCTTATCTATACACATGATATTACACATGGTATTTTCTTTGTTTTTTCTTTCTTGTTTTTCTTTTTTTTTTTAATTGTTTTCATCTCTCCTCGTCCCCAACACGCCATTTTCCTTACCCACATCCACGACACATAAACTTTTCCTTATCTTCTCTCGTCCTACTCACCAGGCACTGTTATCACTTTGCTATCTCGCCTTCTCTCACCCAGCACTACCATATTTTACAACTTTTTCCCGTCCTCGCTCCGTATAACTCGTATGTGTTCATTCATCCAATCTATTCACACATTACAACACACTACAGTTTTCTTAGTTTTCATCTCTCTCTCTCTCTCTCTCTCTCTCAAGATACAGTTGTCACTCTTTATCACTCCTGTCCCCCCCAGAGACCCAGTTCTGTATTATTGTTTTATGCTAATGGTTCTCAGTACGCTATATTTTCTCCCCCCCCCTCTCTCTCTCTCTCTCTCTCTCTCTCTCTCACACACACACACACACACACACACACACACACACACACACACACACACACACACACACACACACACACACACACACACACACACACACACACACACACACACACACACACACACACACACACACACACACACACACACACACACACACACACACACACACACACACACACACACACACACACACACACACACACACACACTATCCTTTTATCTTAATTCACCTCTTTCACCAGACGCTGTTGCCTCTCGTCTGTTCCTATCTCTTCTAACCCACGAACACTTTCACACTATTTTAAACCACAGACTACTCTGGGTTATTATCGGCTACATAAACCTGTGTAGCGTTAATTGGAATATAATGCAAAGTATTTTATTTCTCGGCTAAAAGTGAAAGCGTCACAGTTTTTTATGTAAACAGGTATATATTTTTTCTGTGGGAGGTTGCTGTGACCTATATAATACCCTCAGATGCTACCAGGAATACAGAGCTGGGAACGCCATTCGCTGTCATGGGGTTAATATTTTCATCTTTCGTCTCCCTCAATGCTGCATATATCCTTTGCTCACCTGTCCTTATCTACCCTCATCGAAGTGACCTATTTTGTTTTGTTTTGTTTATTCTCAGGCATAGCACGTCATTTTTATCATCCTTGCTACATGACACGACTGTTAGCGTGTCTCTGTTCATCCTGCCTAACACACAAGACACAGTTGCCTACTCTCTTTATCTACCCCCATCCACAAACACTCGCAGTACACCACTCCTTATCACCTGTCGTCCACGCCCTCAACACATCACACATTCTTATCTCTGTCTGTCCTTTTGAGACACAGGGTCGCATTCTTGATTGCTCAGAAGGCTTTATTGCATTTCCTCATTACAAGTTTCTTTCGGTATAAGGCACGTTGACATAGGTTTGTATGTTATTTCAATGTCAATATTGTAAAGGCATAGACATCATATAGGGAAATAGTAGCCAGTAGGGCGTAATATATCAGATAGATCACCATGGAAGAGCTGCAAGAGAGCCTCCCAAGACAATACGCTACACTTGCTTCATATTCTGGTGGGATTAGGAGGGCATGTGACCCCTCTTCATTAGTGATTTACTTGATACCTCATCCTTTTATATCCTTCTGTGTATTTTGTATAGCATTTAATATTCTCATAGTCTGTACAAATATCCTGGACGAGAATATCAACGTACCACATAAAAAAAAAAAGTCGGGAAGAAGTGCTAGAGACAATGCGACCCTTTATCTGTGTGTTGCTGACTCAGAAACAAGGTTGGTAAGATTTACTCGTGCCATATTATCCTCCTCACTAGAATGGACCCTGACAGCTTTTGCAATTACTCCGAGCGACTGAGTGGATGCATATCTGTCGCCGCTCTCGAGGACGTCCACCATTCTGCCTGTTTAATGGTAGCAGTGGTAGGGCATGGGGACGGGAGTGGACAGAATGGCGACTACGTAGATCAGTGGTTTTTGATTTTGGGGTTGAGGGGACACGTTGATGAAGTACAATAGTTCTTTTCGCCTGAACTTTGACCAGATATTCTCTCTTTCACGTAGCTTAGTGGCAGAAAATGACAAGAATATGACTTTGTGACGTTTTTATAGCACTCCTTCTTGACTAAAATCATATTGTAGTGTTACTTATTGATACAGCTGAACACTCAAGATAGGGAGGTGGAAATTTCATGCCAAGTTAAAGTACAAAGTGCACAGTTTAATTTATTCTTGCTACCCCCAGGCGGTTATATACGATTTGGGAAAGACCACTTATATTGAGTGCGTTAAGGTCAGCTATACCCAAGCCCTCCAGTTTGAAAAGTCACTCCTGTGGTTAATAAAAGCATCTGGAGATAGAAACATAGCCTCGCAGTGAAGTGGCTAACTTACTGAAGTCGTCTGTCGGTAAGAAATGAAATCGGATAGTGGTCGACATCCTGTTGGAGTTAACTCTGTCAGGATGTGGAAAATCAAAATTATATTTTTGTTTCTGCCAGATGATTTCAGTTTGCTCTGGAGCGTTTTTTTTTTTATTTTTCGTTCCAGGACTAAAAGCAATCTGTATAACTCTAATGGCGAGAAACACTATGATATATATATATATATATATATATATATATATATATATATATATATATATATATATATATATATATATATATTACCGCCAAGTGATATTATTCTTATTAATAGAGGTCTCTCGTCTTCTAAAGGTTAAGGGAGGCAGTTTTAGTTCTCTAAATACTAAACGTACTTTCTGTGGTATGCAAAATCGTGGATCGCTAGTGAAATTTAAATGGAATAATCTGGTATTGAAGGGATTAACCTTTGTCAGTGTCCGCACTCTTTCGGTTCTCGGAATATTACCTCGTACCTTGTCAAAAATAATTAAGTAAATAAATAAATAAATAAAATACAAATGAAATAAATAAACTCCGAACACCTTAAGTCCGGTGACGAATACATTACTGTAGGTTTATTCTTGTCTCCAGACGATTTTGTGCAACTTAGGGGGACTTCTTGTGGTGAGGAAGTGAATGATCGCCACTCTAACCAATCCCGTTGGAAAATCTCCCCTGGCCTGAATAAAATAGTGTGGAAGCAGCAAGATTAGCCTTAACACAAGTCACTGGATTTACGGGGCCTTGAGGTATGCTTTATTTCAATCAGGCAGCCTCTAAACTACTTTCTCCAGCTTTTTGAGGGATTTGTAGAAGTAAATTGATTAATGGAGGCGATATCTAGCCCCTTCAATAAGAAAAATATATCCTAAGCTGAATTAAAACGTCTGGAGATGGTATGAAGGAAATACTAACAAAATATACCAACGCTTCTAATGACTAACACCCCTTCATTTTTTCCACAAAGCAAGGAGGAATGGAAGTGGAAGTAGACTGTGGAGTTAATGTGGAAAGATGGAGGTGGAGAACTCTTCGGTGGCACTGTGATGTGGATGTGAATGTTCAAAAGAGGAGAGGAGTACTGTGAACGTGAGGTTTGCGGTGAAGGAATGAATGAGAGATGAATGTGGAAGTGAAAGAGAGACATAATGAAAGTGCAAGACAGGTATGCATGGAAGTACAGACTGAATGAGAGGGGAAGTTGATCGTTGAATGACTGAAAGTAAGAGATGGATGTGAATTAAAGAGGAAGAGAAATACGGGTGAAAGTGAAGAGGAAATTGTTGGAAGTAGGAGTGGATCATTGTGGATGAGAAATATGGATGAAGGCGCAAGAGCTAAAAGAATGAAAATGAGAGCTGAATGAAACCAGGAGTGAATGGTAGAAGTGAGAGTGGAGAATGAAACTCATCGTAATCGTAGACATGGAAAAGAGAAGGAATGACAATGTGAGAAAAATATGGATGAAAATTTAAGAGAATTGCATGAAAGCGGAAGTGGCTAGTGAAAGTGAGAGTGATGGGGTGGAAGTGGAGTGGAGTTGGGTGGTGCCGCTTTCCCTCCGTCTTACAATAATCCACAGACCCGAGGCCAGAGTTAGGGCGGAGGGTGAGATCAGGCGCCATAAAACTCAGCATATCAAATTAGAGGCCCTGGGATACCTTGCAATAAACCTAAACCTTTATTGTAATCAGAGATGGGACTTCTTCCGCCCTTGTGGTATTCTGTCAGCTGTTGTACTCACTGTGACCTCTTCAGTCAGATGATGGATTTTTGTATTTACTCCTTGCTTGGTGCTGGAGAGGAATGCTTTCACGTGATTACACCGATATAACCGAGTATATCCGCTGCCCGGCCATACAAACATCCCTTAGCTCCCTCCCTATCCTCCTAAAGGACGATGGTGGAGTGAATGAGGATAACCTGGTGTGCAGTCCACTGGGTTCACGGTCAGATGAACCTGGAGCTGCAACTACCACTTCTATATCATGCTGTGTCCAGACATGATATCCAACCTAAGATGGACCCGTAACATTGATAGGGTTAAATAAAGCTGCTGTATCTCTAATCCCTCCATATTGAAGTAGCAAGAATACAGCAGTAAAAGAGGTCGTCTTATTAATTATGTGGCTAATTGGTCCCACATATAATTAGAGCATGCATGTGTTTCTGACTTTCTGTTATCCGAGTGCGCATACACGAATACACATGTGCAGATGATTAAAAAAAAAAAAAAAAAAAAAAAAGTATCGCTTAGGAGGGGTCCGATGATGTCTTAAACGATCACACTTACTCCAGTTGTTTCGAGGTGATTAATCTATTGTCATCTGAATGTGCAAATGAAAACAGCTCTGACTAGGAATGATGAAGTAAGCGATGTATATGGCATCCTTGTGAAACCATGTTTATAAACGTAGGATAGAATCATAAGGGATTTTGCAACAAGCGTCGTCAGTGGTGTTAGATTTTTTCTTGCAAAGTGTGCACCGATACTTTTTTGGCCGACTGTACATATATGCAAACACCTTTAGTCAGCGATGTACAGTATAGACAGGTCCCGAAAAAAAAAAAAAAAATCAATAAACATAGCTGGCCTCTTCATTGCACCGACCAGTGAATAAGATGAATTATTTATTGACGGAGAACGAAACTAAAATATTGCAATGTGAATGATTGTATCTTACCATTAGACAGTGGTTATTTCTCCCACGGCTTGCAGTTCTGCCCTTGTTTGGATTTGGTATGTTGCCAGACAGTTTTGCAAGATATACAAAATGTGCTTTGACGGCATCTTCACTCATTTATCGGCCGACTATAATCTTAGTTTTTCTTGAAGTTTCACAATTGTTGAGCCATTAATTATCCACTCACAGCACTCCTTTCCTTTCTGTAGAGTACAACTTTTCGCAGGCTTCTGATCTGTGATTCTTTCTTTTAAGACACACACACACACACACACACACACACACACACACACACACACACACACACACACACACACACACACACACACACACACACACACACACACACACACAGCTCGCTGGTGCAGTGGTAACGCTCTCGCTTGCCAACTGGTGGACGGGAGTTCGCGCCTCGCTCAGGTTGCGAAAAGTTTCACTGACGAAGTGGGTTGTTACTGTCCCCCTTGAGCAAGGGGACAGGTTTGTGCGTGTGTGAAGGTCACAGCCTTGCCCTTAGATCGGACTATATGAGCACTCAGCTCCCTTCCGGGAGGGTAAAAGCTGACGATCACGACCATCAAGTGATCCTGACCGACCCGGTGAATTACACACACACACACACACACACACACACACACTCTCTCTCTCTCTCTCTCTCTCTCTCTCTCTCTCTCTCTCAGCGTGAGGACTTAGTCTTTCATTTTACAGGATGGCCCGTATACATCGCTCTATTTCCACTCCGCTGGGAAATTTCTTGTGTTTTATGAAGACGGCTTAGTCAGTGTTTATCAGTATATTCTCTACATCACTTATTATCTAGCCCCGCTGCCAAAACCACATCCATACTAGCCGACCGAGCCGTCCCCGTAACTCATTACACACTGCCACGTGAGTTTCTAGTGGACCGCTATTAATGGGCCACTCTGAATTTTATGGTTAATGTCAGATTATTTTATTCAGCATAAGAAAGACGTCCTCGTTCCCTAAATGCTGGAAATTTTCAGAATCAGTTTCTTTTGATATCTTTTTCACCACATCAGTGCCAAATACATGCTGGCGCAGACGGGAGTTTCGCACTACAGTAACTCATAGACGTTCTCGCCTCCACCGGGTCACCTTCAATGCAGTCATTTGTGTGGGGTACTGTAATGTAAAACTCCCGCCCTTACCCGCCTGTGCCAACAAGAATTTGGAGTGGACACGTTCTTACTTGAGAATATGTGATGCATTGTCTCACCTGGGGTCATCGTGGAGGGTGGTGGTGGTGGCGGGGGGCTGTGGGCGAGGGGGCAGGTTGATGTGAGTGAGAGAAAGACCGCGGGGCAGGGTGAGGGAGGCCGCCCCGGGACCCAGTGCAGGATCTATGTCGCCTAGACCAGCCAGACCAGGGAACTGGAACTGACGCCGCACGCGGTTCTGAGGGGGCAAAGATTGGGCTAGGTTAAGTTAGGTTAGATTATAGTCAGTTACATTTGATTAAGCTAAGTTAGGTGAAATTAGTGCTGGTCATGTTAAGTTAGGCTGCCGGAAATAGTAAGTTAGATTAGTTTAGGTTTGAGGTTTGTCATGGCCAGAGTAGCAGTGGAGAGTTAGGAGGTAAGTAATGGAAACGTTAGAGGTTAGTGGTGGAGAGGTTAGATATTGGTCGGAAAGATATTAGAAGTTAGCAGTGTAGAACTTAAGAGTTAGTGGGGAAGTGGTTAGAAGTTAGTAGTGGTGGGGATAGAGATGCACCCCCATTCCCTAGATCTGTTAGTCCACTTGAGCATCAACACACCATCACGCGTCACCACTCGGGCACTAATACCCACTATCTCTCTTGATATGCTAGGGATATCTGCCATATGCAGGAGTGGATTTCACAAAGTGCATTTACGACCAATATTCAGTTACAACTTAGATTTATGTATGCAGGAAGAACGAGGGATATAGGAAGAATTTGCACTCTCCTGACCTTGTCCTTCCTAGTAAATTAAATAACGGGGGAAAAGTAACCCATTGGCTCCCAGTGTTCCTGTGCGGGGGATTTTGTTGGAAGGGTGCTAGGCGTACCGCCCTGCGCCTGTCGGTTCATAGCCGCGAAGCTCATAGGTACCCACTCCAGGGCTCCCTTCTTTATTAAATTTTGAAAATGCCCAGTTCTGTCCTATATTGAGGACACTGGGCGCTAATGGGTTAAACAGCTTACGATATTTTTTGACACATAAGTCGAATTAATTTTTTGTAGGAAGAACCCAAGACATATGGAAGAATTCTGCACTTTTCCTTGCTCTTCTTGGGAAAACTATATCACATTTGCGACGGGAAACTGAACTTAAATTTGCCTGCAGAATTGGTGGGGAAGTGCAGGAAAAAGAGGTGGAAGAGAGTGGAAGATTAGGGGCAAGGGAGCGAGGGGAAGACAGTGATGGATGATGATGATGTCAGGGGTTGTGGAGGTGAAGGCGGAGAGGAAAAGTGGAGAAGGGGTAGCGGTGATTAGTGTCTGGGGTGCAGATTGTACGTGTTTGTGGAAAAGTGGAGGTGGAGATAGAGAAGAGGAAAAGTGGTAGCAGTGATTAGTCTCCTGGGTGCAGGTGGAAGGTGTTGGTGGAGGTGGAGGTGGAGAAGTGGAGGGGAATGTGGAGAGGCGGAAAAGAACAGAGACCATTTTATCCTGGGATATGAAAGCTTCTTCACACGTCTTCCTCAAAGACATATTTTCCATGTCGCACTTAGTATTAAGCAACGTTGGGTCTGGTTAGTACTTGGATGGGTGACCGCCTGGGAACACCAGATGCTGTTGGCATCCCTACGTGTCAAGTGGGGTTGGTGGAGGATTCGTGCCCCTCCCTGTAAAACAATTAACTCTAAGCCCTTGACCACCCCGTTTGGGATACATGGCGTCTGGCAATGGATGGATGGATGGACCTTAGTATTCCTCTGCATTTTAATTATATCCGTGTAATATTGACATAGTTTCTACAGATAGCATGCAAGAGAATTATGTCCTGGTAATCAGCATAATATCAATATAGTTAGCATAAATGACGTTATGCATCATCATCATTATATTCCTTTCCCCATTTTCCCACCTAAAGATAGTGTGAGGTAGGGTTTAGAAAATGCATGACCGTACAAGTTACAAGGACAAATACAGTAATTCCCTCCATTCATACTAAGCAGATATGCCATGAATGGGGTTGTCATGTACACACTGCTACTCTAATAGTGAGAGGAAACTGAAGTAAAGGTGAAGGCTCTTCCCACCCACCTGTCCCATCTGTAACACGGGTACGGAAAATGAAGTGCACCTAGTCCAAGGGGAAAAGGTCGAGCTAGGTGGGGTGAATAACAACAACAACAACAGCAACAATAAGAACAATGTGCACTCACAGAGTGCAACACCCTGGCCCATCATCTAGTCAAAGGACCAAATATTTGACTCTGCCCTTTGAAGTTGAACTTGGATAGATTACTCCAAAAATCGAATTGCCTCATTCTTGCCTATCCATTAACTCGTCCACCAACATTGGCTGAGATCGGATCAAAACTCTTAACCATTTCCAGTGACCTTGACTTTTGACTGATTGATCTCATAATCGAATAAGATTATTTTTGCCTCATCCTCAACCTTCTACAAAGTTAAGTATAAATGGGACAAAGACTGTGATCTTGACATTTCCCTATAGTTATATAATATAGGTTTACTCCTTGGCTGACCCTCAGCGTTTCAACCAAGCTTGATTAAAAGCGAAAAAAAAGTATTTGAGTTTGTTATGTTTACAAATATACACCGGGCAAAGTCTGTGCTTGCCCTGTAGCATTAACTTTTGACTGAACGTTTCCAAAACTGACTCACTTTATTTTTGCCTTAGGCTACACTCACCGTTCTACCCAAGTATGATTTCAGTGAGATTTAAAAAAAAAAAAAATGCTTTAGTTGACTTTGCTTGGTCAATTTTTGACCTAGCCCTGTGACTTTGACCTTTGACATATTGTTCTTAAAGATACAATCAGCTTACTCATTGACTGACCCAAAGGACCATCCACTAAGTCTGGTTAAAATCGGCAAAGAATAGTTGACGTCTTTTGTTCCCCCCCCCACACACACATACACACACACACATACACACACACAAATCGACCAAAACATAAACCCTTGCTCGCTAAGCGAGCAATCTTTATTTATTTTTTTTCCCCTCGAAAGCACCAGTCTTTCAAAGTTCATTAGCGCACGCGAGAAGCATATCAACCTTTATTACTACATGGACTGTGACACTGATCATATACAATACAAACATCTTCAGCAGAAGTGGCAACAGCCTCGCAATCATCCATCACAACACCTCTTTCATTACAGTAACTTAATAAAAAGAGAGATGCCATAAACCTTTTACTTACTCTGCTTACTACACATCATACTCTTTTGTAAGTTATGTATACGTTTTAAAGATCGGTAGAGTTTGTGTCGGTATTATAAAAGAAAAAAGTATATGAAGATTTGTAAACCAAAATAAATCGCAGAGGAAGATGGGTTGCGAAATCTCTCATGTCATCGATACAACTGCCATCAGACCCAGTTTCATGAAGCCGTGGAAAATGATGGCTGTTTTGTTGATTGTGTAATGGCAAGATTGGGTGTTAAATCTGTGTTACGTGGCAGAAAATAGGTGGAATTAAAGAGCAAGGAATGATTCTCTCTCTCTCTCTCTCTCTCTCTCTCTCTCTCTCTCTCTCTCTCTCTCTCTCTCTCTCTCATTACCTTCATGCTTGAGAGAATTATCGAATATTTTACTTCTTGATTGCTTGTAAATCCTAGAAGATGCTGGGTTTTTATAATATTGAAGTGTGTGTGTGTGTGTGTGTGTGTGTGTGTGTGTGTGTGTGTGTGTGTGTGTGTGTGTGTGTGTGTCATTAGTCTCTGTTCCGTTTTGTCTGTAGTTTCCATCTTTTCTCTGTCTTCGTTACTACATCTCATTCCATCCAAACATTAAAAGATCGCTAACATTATTATCTGGCTCCACATCCCCAGCCAACCACGCTCATTTCGCACCTGAAGAATAGAGAAATCTGATTAACTGTTTTCCCTTCATTCAGATCACAGAAAATACAACTGCTCACCAGTCTTATGCAGTTACTGACACTTTCCCGTTACAGTTTTAAGTTGGTGAATAATGCAGACCCTCATTTATCCTTTCCTATAAATTTTCAAGGCCGTTTTTTACTTACACTTTTGTCTTTTTTTTTTTTTTTTTTTTTTTTTTTTTTTTTTTTTGTTACATGGTGATCGTTCTCGTCTTTTTTTTTTTTTTTTTTCTTACTTGCTCTGGTTGTAGGAACTGGTGGGTGGGAAGAGCCTGCTTGCTTTACCACCTTTATTTCCACCTCAGAATTAGGTACCATAGCCATAGTTTTCTCTTTAGCATTTAGCCTCGAAAAGATCATTAATTCTGTCGTTGTTTGCTTTCCTTTGTACTCATTTGAATTCCTGTGTACTCCCTTCCCTTGCCCCTCTTGTGGCCTCTCCTTCTTTCTTCCTCCTTCCTTCCTCCTCCCTTCCCGTCCTTGCCCTTTTGCATGTCCTTCGAACCTACTCTCATTTTCTCTCTCTCCCCTTTCCTTCTCCTCTGTTTTCCTTCTTTCTTCATCATTCCTCCTCCTGTTTCTCTTTCTCTTTCTTCTCTTTCCTTCACCCATTCATTTCCTTCTTTCCTTCTTCATCTTTCCTTCTCCTTCTCCTGCCTTCATCGTCTATTTTCTGTCATTCTTTCTTCACCTTTTCTTTTGTTTCTCCTCCTCTTTCTTCTCTTTCCTTCTCCCTCTCTTTTCCTCTTTCACTCTTCTTTCTTCATCCTACCTTCTCCTGCTTCTCCTTCTCTTTCTGTATTCCACAGTCACGCTCCTTTCTTCAATTATTCTTCCTCTTCTTTTCCATCTTTTTGTTTCTCTTTCTCTATTTTCTTGTTAATTCTACTTTGCATCTCTGTTTTCTGTCTTATATTCCCTTTTTCGTCTTCCTCTCTTTCCGTCGTTGTACTTTCGTTTTCCTTATATTTTCTTTCTTTCTCTCTTTAATTATCTCTCCTTCTATTGCATTTCTTATATCACTTTTGTTTGTCATCTTTTCTCCTCTCCTTCACTCTTCTCTTTTTGACTCTTACTGTCTGTCCTCTTCTTTGTTTTTCTACTTCTCTCCCTCCTTTCATTTTCTTCTCTCTCCCTTTCTTCTCTTCTTTTTCTCATTCTTTCTCCTTTTTCCTTCCTTTTCTTTCGTTTCCCCCCCCCACCTCTCTCTCTCTCTCTCTCTCTCTCTCTCAGTGCATATATATATATATATATATATATATATATATATATATATATATATATATATATATGCATAGAGAGAGAGAGAGAGAGAGGTAAAAAGTGGCAGGATCAGTAATGTTGCGTCATTTAGATTTACCTCGAGTGAAGGAGGTGGCGATGTGGAGGAAAGGAGGGGTGGAGGAAGGGGTGGTGGGAAGCATGGAGGGAAGGAGGGGAACGGTGGGGTGGAGGGAAGGAAGGAGAGAGGGCGAGATCGAGAGGAAAGGAGGGAGGAACAGAAAAATAAAGAGGTGAAGGAGGGATGAAAGTAGGTAATGAGAGGGAGAGGGAGGGATGGAGGGAAGGAACAAGGGGCAGAAGGAAGGAAGAAGGGGATAGAAGGAAAGAGGGAAGGGGGTAATGGAAGAGAGACAGGAGGAACACTTTTGTGAGAGGGATGGAGGTGAAAGTAGAGAAAAGGAAAGCAAGGGTAGGCAGAATGGAACGAGGAAGAAGAGAGAAGGGACAGAAAGGAGGAAAGAGGTAGAACAAGAAAAATGGGGAGGGAGGGAGAGAGGGTTGGAAGAGAGAGGAAGCGGGAGAGGAGGGAGAATAAAGAAGGGATAGAAGTAGGAAAATGAAAGGCTAAAGTGGAGAGGCAAGGAGAGGTGAAAATAAAAGACACTGAGGTGAAGGAAGAATGAAGGAGAGAGCGAGGGAGGGAGACGAAAAGAAGGAAGAAATCTCATAAAGAACAGGATTTATGAAGTGTATGATGGCTGGCCAGATTAAAATGCTAATTCTTGATTGAATGTATGAAAAATGAAGACAGTGGGGTGATGAGAAATTGCATCAATCCATTCTGCCATCCATCCATTAATCCTTCTATCCACCCTTCCATTCATTCACTCGTTCATTCGTTCCTTCATTCATTACCTTCACCAAGGAGGTTATGTTTTCACCCCTGTCCGTTTGCTTGTTTGTTTGTTGGTTGGTTTGTGAGCAAGGTTACACAAAAACTACTGGACGGATTTCCACGAAGCTTGGTAGAAGAATGGGCCTTGGCCCAGAATAGACTCCATTAAGTTTTGGTGCGAATCCGTGTAAAGGTGCGGATCCAGGATTTTTTTTTTTTTTTTTTTTTTCACTTTATTTAAGAATGCGTGGTAGGGCGTTTTTCGACATTTTCGTAAATTTTTCAGTGAATATTGCATGGATCTTGATGAAAAAATATGGCATATTCATGATGTTGGTATCTACGAATGTGTACAGTTTGGCGCGGATCCATAAATTCCGGATGTAGGGGATTTAAATATGCTTTTTATAGGGGGGGGGGATAGTCTTTTTCCATATTGGATTAGACTTGACTGAGTTGAAAGGAACTGCATGTTGGGCCTTGGCGGAGGTATGCGCTCTACTGAGTGCCATTCTAGTTCATTCTGTAATCATCCATCCATCCGATCATCCATCCATCCATCCATCCATCCATCCTTCCATCCACCCTTTCATTCATTCATTCAGTCACTCTGTAATCATCCATCCATCCATCTTCCCATTTACTTATTGGTTCATTCATTCATTCATCATATAATTATCCATCCATCCATTTTTCCATTCATCCTTCCGTTCGTACATCAGTCCATTCATTCATTCATACATTCAATCATACATCTGTTTGTCCATCCATCTATCCATCTGTCCATCCATCCATCCATCCATCCATCCATCCATCCATCCAGCCAGCCAAGCATACACAGCCTACATTCATTCATTCATTCATTCATTCATTCATTCAGTCAGTCAGTCAGTCAGTCAGTCATCCATCCATCCATCCATTCAACCACCCGTCCATCCATCACTCCATCCATCCATCCATCACTCCATCCATCCATCCATCACTCCATCCCTCCATTCAGACATTTCATGTTGCCATGCCATGTCAAGAGTGTGTGCAAGTTGGTTGGAACACAGATGAGTACATTTATCCTTGCAGCCACGCAGGCGTTTAAACCGTCTTATACACATTCAGTCATCCATCTGTACGTAAAGGTAGCCTTTCAAACAACCATTTTTTTTTTTTTAATCATCTAGCTCTTCACCTATACACACTAGCCTCTATCCATCTGTATATGTATATTTGCATTTATCTTTAGTTTACTTGATCTATACATCATATACGTTTATTTGTGTATTAGTCTTTGCGTCCATTCATACACCTATCTGTGTCACTATGTATGAGGTCCATTGCAGGACCAGACGTCCTACTCGGAAGAAGTGATCACCACCATACCTGGAGGGTACAGAGTTTCATCCTGCGTCACCCGTGTACTGATGTAGTTTGCCTTGTCATTTTTTTTTTTTTTTAAGCCATCCGACTCTGGGCACAGGCTTTGCGGCCCATTCCCTGTGACCCAGTAGTCATCCTACTTTCTACACACCTTCACATTGCATATAAACGAAAGTTTTGAAGTATAAAAGGCCTCCCATCCCCGTTTTGACATACTGAACTTGATTGTAATCACGCCACCGCTCACCTAGGTCTGCTAGTTGAGTGTGGGAGGAGAAAGGGTGTTATTGTCGTTTGGTCCAGGAGCAGCCCCAGCAGTATGGAACTCGCCACAAGTATTGTGTTTTTCATTTTCTTTGTTCTAATGTATCCTGGATGTGACAGTTTTCCCTAGACAGCATTTCCCCAGGGCTCAGGAAAGGCTGGGGATTCGCTCTATAGCAGCACACCAGGCCGGATGGTACTAAGATTATTTGGTGGTAATTTAGCATATCCGTACGTCAGTGCATAGGGTGAGGGATGAGGGGAGTGGTCCAAAATTTCTCCCCCACACCTACCCCCACTTAATTGCTTTTGACGATGAGCAAGGAGCGCAGTGCATGGATTAGAGTAGGCTCTTCTTTCTAGACCAAGATATCAGAAAAATGAATTGCAGAAACAAAAGAAATCACATTCCTTTAAACCAAGCAAGCAAGCAAATACCCACATCTATGACCAGAAGCACACGGAAGTGACTGCAAGATATCACCCTGTCCCTTTCTACCCCCCGCTGCAGTACCCCCCCCTTGCTCCCACCTATCCCCTTCCCAGCAATTTACCCCCAGCATTTTACCCCCTCTGCTCCCCTCCTACCCCCCCTCTGCCCCCGGCCTACCCACCTCTGCCCTCCACCTGCCCGCTTTGCCTCTCACCTATCCCCCTCAGCCTTCCACCAACCCACTCTGCCCCCCACGTATCCTCCACCTGCCTGCCTCTGTTGTGGCCTTCGCGGCGTTTACACACTTCAGGTCTCTCCAAGTGACGTTATTTCCGCGATAAATCGATGCCTATTAGTAGCCTTCATAAAATCTGCATACATTTCCGTAGAGTCAGCTGAGCCACGGTTGTTGAGAGACACTGAATGAGAGTAAATGAAGTTGTCTTCCTTTTTTCGGACATCCCTCTGTTGAGCTAGGTAGAAGCGAGTCTTAATAAAAAGTGCCTGTGTGTTCCTTGGCTGTGTGTCTGTAATTACGAGAGTTGCTGCATATGTACGTATATCACTTAAATAAACACGATTCACTAATGTACTAATATCCATAAGGAAAAAGGAAACACACAATTCCGGAGCGCTTTCGTGTGTTCACATCCTTCCATGAGATATGAGTACACAAGATCAGCAAATATGAATGTATCTTTGTATGAGAGAGAGAGAGAGAGAGAGAGAGAGAGAGAGAGAGAGAGAGAGGAGCGTATAGCCTAGACAATGTCCAGTTAATATGCAAGACACATGCTTACATAAGTTGATCCATCTGACACCACCTCTACTCGCATGGTGATGAGGCCAGGGGAGGAGGCAAGGAGGAAAACAGGCTGTGTGGAGGAGGAGGAGAAAATTGGTGGTGGTGGTGGTGGTGGGGAGAGCAGGAGGAGGTGGTGGTGGTGATTAGATAGATAGAATTGTTTATGGTAATTATTATATATATTTATTGGCCAGCTCCATGCTGCCCATATTGTTAGTCGCGTTTTCTTTCTTTCTGTTTTTCTTTAGAATTAAACGTTTCCGACCAAACCTGAACACAATGACCAGCCTATGACCTAGTTGTGTATTGGTTGCTAGGCAACTACTCGTTGCCTGGCAACGGCCGAAAAACCGCTTTTGGGGGGGGGGGCCGAGAGAGGCTGTTGTCGGAATTTGTATCAAAGGTGGAATTGAAATCTCCACTATCTTGTTTAACTATGATAGACACATCTACCCTTCAGAATAAACTGATTCTGACCAAACCTGGACACAGTGACCAGCTTATGACCTAGTTGTGACCAGAAAGTTTTGGTTGCAAGGCAACCACCTGTTGCCTAGCAATGACCCACTTAGAGCTGGCCATCATCGCTTAACAGCTTGTCTTGATTGTGGCAGGCACTTCACATCAGAATTAACCGATTCGGACTAAACCCAGACACAATGACCAGCCTACGGCCTAGTTGTACCTGCAAGATTTTAGTTCCTTTTTATTTCCGTTTTATTTTATTCTTACAGCTGCCTAACGCTCACATTCAACTTGATAGTGCAATAGTTCGGTGGCGGAGGTAACAACAACAAAGTCACGCACTTCTGCGATAGGTGAACTTTGCGAGCCGTACAGTTGCAGTCAAAAATCCTCTTACTGTTTTGGCGTCTGAACTCATGAGGCGAGATGTGAAGCTTGAGTGATAGGTAAATAGTTTGGTAAGATTTCCCTAGGTTCTTGTCACGGTCTTCAGACGTTGTATCGGAAGTACTGACCACGTCCTTGTACACTCGCAGGATATAGTTTCAGCCCACCTTATTTTCTGCCACTCTAGGCCCAGCTGTGGCGGGGAGGAATGCCCCTTCCCCCCATTTCTGACAGAACAAGTCAGTTGGGAAGGTAGTCATTTAGCTCTTTATTCTGTTACTAATTTTTCATTCAGGAATAGAAAGTTATTTCCTGCGTTGCACCCTTTACTGTTTACCGCCAAATACATAATCCATTAATCTAAATAATATTATATTACTTTCCAAACACCTGTACCTCAGGAATAGTGACAGTCAAAATTCAGGCCCTCCCCCATACAAAATCTGGCTGCACCCCTGCCTGCCACTGATTGCCAGGTCTTTACACTGAGCGAAGGTTTGTTGTTCAGTTTTAAGGGCTAGCCTGCACGAGGAACAGTTCACGATGATATTATTACTCGTATAATCCAGAAAAGCTTCGAACGTCAACAACAGGCTTTTCTCGGTCGGTGTGACACTGTGCCTACGACCTCCATTCAACAGGGATGGGATTAAAACATTAACAGAAACTATGCGGCCGATTCCGTCTTTTTTTTTTTTCTTTTTTCTCTATCTCGAAAGTGGGTGAAAACCTGAGATATTATTATAGTTTATTTACCTCAACTTGGCTGAATTTTTGTCTTTTTGTAGCTTATTCAACGTAGATCAGTGTCAGAATAAGACAGTACAGCGGCTCTGCACCCTTTCCAGATTACTTCTTCATGATTAGCATCATACTTTAATGTTGATCTTCTTAGCACAGCAGTCACGAAGGAGAGATGCTGCCTTTACGCCTAATTAAAGTGAACAGAGCATAGGTTAATCTCTAATCTTCAAGCACGTTGGTAGGGTTGGAATTTCGCTTCATTAATTCGGAACTCCAAACTTGTAAAGGGATTACTGACCGCGGCTGTACATCATCATAGCTTTCACCTGGACGCATACTTGATACCATGAGCGGCATTATCACTGACAGGTGTGTTGTGGTCCCGCTTTCACCTGTTGAGACTCTGATGTGGACTGCATTATGTGACTACCTCTCTGGCTTTCACTGATATGGGATTGCAGAGAGAGAGAGAGAGAGAGAGAGAGAGAGTCAGTAGAGGCCAGAATGAAGGATAAATCAAATCCCTCAACTCCCTCCTGTACTTTCAAGATCCTGTACTTTCAAGATGGGGTAAGATGAGGTAGGTAGGGTGAATCTGGGTGGGGTGAGGTGGGTAGGAGTGAGGTGGGGTGAGGGTGTAATGGCCTGTATGGATCAAATTAGGGAGGAGTGAGGTTGGATGATGTATGTTAGAATGAGGTGGGGTGTGGTGAGTTGGTGTGGTGAGTTGGTGTGGTGTGGGTTTGGCTTAGGGGAGGAGGGGTTAGATGGTTTGGTATATAGGTCAGCGTGGGGTAGGGTGAGTTAATGTAGACTACAGTAGAGCAGCATGAGGTGGGGTTAGGTGGAGTGAAGTTGCATGAGGTGAGGTGAAGAGTGGTGTTAGCTAGAGAGATGTGGAGTTCAGTAGAGTGGATTAAGTAGAAGTATGGTGGGATGGGGTGGAGTGGGTTACAATGGGGTGATGGGTCAGAGTAGGGCGGGCAGGTGTGGATTAGGGCGGGTGAGGCGTGGGTTAAGGTGAGATGAGGTGGGGTGAGGAGGTGTAAGCAATGGTAGGGTGAGGTGGGGGGTAGAGGTGAAGGACTTTGTAGAGAGCGCAGCCAATCTTTCCTGTGGCCTTAACAAAACAATGAACGAATAAGATATATATGAGAGAGTCCTCAATCTGCAAACCTGTATGGGACTTTCACCATCGTCATCGACCCATACCTTGTAGCTGTGGGAGGGTAGAATGGAAAGTGGGGGAGGGCAAGGCGGAGAAAAAAAATAAAATGAGTGGAACTGTGAGAGAAGAGCTGAAGGGTAGGGTAGGGGTGCATTATGGTATGCAGAGAGGAAGGTAGAGAGAAAAGTAAGTAGCGAGAGGAAAGAAGAATGGAAGGTTAGGGAGGGAAGTGGTTATGCTGAGGAAAGGATTAGAGAATAAAGGAATGAAGGAAGTAAGGAGTGTGAGAAGATAAGAAAGGGAAGTTTGCAGAGGAATATAATGGAAAGCAAACAGCAACAGACCTGTTCGTGCTTTTGAATCATGTTTTGTACTTGCATATGACAACGGTACCTATTCTATGAGCCTAAAGGACAGCAAAACAAGGTTAGGGATATAAGATGAAGGGAAGATTGAACAATGGCAAGAAAGGAAGAAGAAAATCATTACTGGAAGGGAGGAAAAATGAGTGGAAGGGAAGAGAGAATATGACTAGATAGGAAAGTGGACAGGAATGACGGAAGTAAAGGAGGTAGGAAGGGGCAACAGAAAGGGAGGGAACTATATATATATATATATATATATATATATATATATATATATATATATATATTTTATATTTATATATATACACGAGTATATATCAAAGAGAGAGAGAGAGAGAGAGAGAGAGAGAGAGAGAGAGAGAGAGAGAGAGAGAGAATGCATCCTACTAACCACACTAAACAGTTCGCTTAGCAGCCAACAAATTTTAAAATAACCCAAAATAAATGGTAAGAGACGAAGAGACAACGCCAGGCAAAAGCGCTTAAGTCCGGGGTGGGCAAGAACAATGGAGATAGAAAACGGAGATAGGGGTGGGAGAGAAATTACTTGAGTGACGGGCTATCTCCTCCCGTATCTTCTCCCTCTTCCTCTTGTACTTCTTTCTTCTTTTTCTTCTTCCTCTTCCTTATATTTCAATTTCCTGTCTTCTACTTCTTGTCCGCCTGTTTCCTTTCGTCTTTTCTCTTCTCCTCTCGTATCTTCTCACACTTTCTCTTGTCGTACCTCCCACTCCTATCTTTTTCCTCACGCACCACCTCCTCCTCATTTTTCTCTTCCGCTTCCTCCTTACCTTCTCTTCTTTTCTTTTTCTTCTTCATTACCTTCTTCTTATGTTTATATTATTATTATTATTATTATTATTATTATTATTATTATTATTATTATTACTATTATTGTTATTACTATTACTAGTATTATTATTATTATTATTATTGTTATTATTATTACTGTTATTATTATTATTATTATTATTATTATTATTATTATTATTATTATTCCCATATCTTCTCGCACTTTCTCCTCCCACACCTCAGCCTCTTGTTCTTCCTTCCATTTTTTTCCGTTTCTTTCTCCTCTTCGTCTTCCTCTTCTTCCATCATCTTCCTCATCCGTATCTTCCTCTTTCTCTTCTTCCATTTTCCATTTCTGTATTTTCTCTTCTTCCGCTTCTTCCTCTTCTTTCCTGTTCCTCTTCATCCTCTTTTATTTCACCATTATTCTTTCACATCTTCATCTTCTTCTTCTCTTTCATTTATATCTTTGCTCTTTCTTCTGAGGTTCATCATCCTTTTCTTTCTTCTTCCGTTCCTCCTACTCCTCTGCCTCCCACAATTTCTTCCCTCATTATTTTCTTCCACATTTCCTCCTCCTGCTCCGGAAATCTATTTGCATTTGTTATCTTCTCTCTTCCTTTCTCCTCCTTTTCCTCCTGTGCATTTTCTACACAGTGTCTACAGACGCCCCGTTAACTCAACGTACCCGTACAATTATCATGCCTTATTTATTTATTTGATTATTCATTTTACTTTATTTATAAAGGAGCGTTGTGGTGTGGATGTGGATGTGATAGGAAGCGTTATGAGGAACACACTGAGGTGGTTTGGCCATGTGGAGAGGATGGAGGGTGAAAGACTGACGAAGAGAGTGTATGTGAGTGAGGTGGAGGGGGGAAGAGGGAGGGGGAGGCCGAGGATGAGATGGAGGGATGGGGTGGAGAGGTATATGAGAGAGGGGGTGTGAGTTGGGAGCAGGGCAGTGAAATGGCGGGGGACAGGGCGACTTGGAGGCGATTTGTTTGTGGCCACCCCAAACGGGATTGAGGCGTCTGGCAATAGATAGATAGATAGATAGACTTTTCCTTTCAGGTTATTCAGACTGGTAGCTTATTGATAAAGTATTATAGAATGTAATTTTCCTTTTCAGTCTTTCCCATGAAATTTCCATGTCAGTTTTTCCATGCTGCATGGTGGTCCTTCTCAGTTTTTCGTACCAGTTATAACTGGAGGGTTTGGAAGCGGGAGGAGCCTTCTTGCGTTACTATCCTTACCTTTCAGCATGTAGAATTAGATTTCGTAGTCATAGTCTACTCTTTAACAAGCAGCCTCGACAGGACCATAAGGTCTGTTGCTGTTTGCTTTCCTCTATATTCCTCCTTCCTCTTTCCAGGCCAGTAGATCTGTTGCTGTTTGTTTTCCATTGTAGTTCTTTGTCCCTCTTCATGTCCTCTCTCCCCTGTCCTTTTTTCTGCCTCCTTCTCTTACTCAGTCATTTCCCCTCCTTCTCTTCCTCTTCGTCTCCCTCAGTCATATCTCATCTTAATCTGTCTATCCCAACATTTCTCCTTTTACTTCTCTTTGGCTGTAATGCATGCGAATTTCTGTCACAAAATTATCATGTCTATCTATCTTTGTCCATCTGTCTGTCTATCCATCAGTCTATATCCATAAGCCTTGATTCCGAAAGAGGTGGCCACAAACAAAGTGCCTCCATGTCACCCTGTACTCTGCCAAGTAGGCTACCTCATCTCCAGTTCACACATCCCCCACTCATATACCTCTCCATCCCATTCCTCCACCTCGTCTTCTGTCTTACTCTTCCCTCCCCCCTCCATTCACCTCACTCACATACACTTTCCTAAACAGTCACTCATTCGCCATTCTCATCCTGGCCATAACAAGAAACTCCCTAATGTTTTGCACTACATCCACATTAACATCACAACGCTCCTTTACTTCATTATTTTTCTGTCTTTGCAAATCGCTCATTTTTTGCACCTCTTACTCTTGACTTGTGTCCATCCAACAGTCTTTAGATGCAATTTCCAAACTTGTACTCCGTTATTTAGGTCGCGTCAAGAATATTGTCTCCAGTACTGTATAATCTTCGAGACTTATTAACGTTCGCAAGGTCAAGGTAACGCCAATATTCTACTCCAGCTAACGCCAGACGAATTAATTCAGCTGAGATTGAGTCATACGAGTACCAAGGACGACGATAAACCGGA
Organism: Coenobita brevimanus; assembly: GCF_032717465.1. Lineage (NCBI taxonomy): Eukaryota > Metazoa > Arthropoda > Malacostraca > Decapoda > Coenobitidae > Coenobita > Coenobita brevimanus. The sequence goes on from NC_137003.1 coordinate 50,064,991, forward strand.
AAGGCAACTGCTACAAAGATTATCCCATCACCACGACTTTGCCCTACGAAGAATGCCAGACATCATTTCCAAAGTGATTATGCATTCTTTCCCGCATTGTTAACGCGAAGTCTTGGGGGAGATATAAGTCATGTATTTTAAGTTCTAAGCTAAGTCGACACCAGTTATAATGCTGAGAGAGGGCCTTTCTTTTCTTCAGTACATGTAGTTCCTTTTTATTAACTTGTGTGCCCAGATAGATTGCTTCGTATACCTCATTTTATCTAACTTGACGAGAATCCATAACTCCTTTCTGTTAAGTTGATGGCCAAATATAGTCGGACTGGAGGGTCGAATTGACTAGTGACCAAGGAGGCTCATTAACTCAGGCTCATCGAAATCCCTGCAACCACGACTTAGTATGCAAGGTGTGGAAGTTTTCTTTTTTATGCAAGGAAGAAGGAACCAAAGGCCAGGAGCCCGCAAAACGTTCCGTTCAAGAAAAAACAAAATCAATACAAAAGAGAGCCAAATTCAAGATCCGTTCATTTCGAGATGCCTGGACACACTGCGTTTGAAAGACTGGAGATCATAGGAGGTAGGAGATACAGACAGACGGAGACAATTTCAGAGCTGACCTGTTGCATAAATGAAGGACTTGGAGAAACGGTTAACTTTTGCATTAGAGAGTTGGACAGAAAAAGGATGAGAGTTTGTTGCTACGCGAGTGCTACAGGCTCGTTGTAGAGGTGGAGGAATGTAAGCAGACAGTTCAGAGGAACAGTGACCATTGAAGTAGCGATTAAAAGAGATAAAGATGCAACAGTGCGGCGAAGAGACAGAGACTGGAGGGGGCCAGTAAGAGGAAGAGAGTTAATGAGACGAAAAGCCTTTGACTCCACCCTATTGAGAAGAGCTGTATGTGGGGAGTCTCACCACAGGTGAGAGTTGTACTCTACACAGGGGCGAATAAAACCCATGTATAAAGCCAACAACTGTGCAGGGGTAAAGAAGGTACGGAGTAGGCTTAGCACACGCAATCTCTTGGAAGCAGATTTTACAAGAGATGTAATATGATCTTTCCGAGATAAATCCCGAGAGAATGAAACCCCAAGTATGTTTAAGGATGATTCAGGATTAAGCTGGATATTATTAAACATTAGAGGGTACTCCTGTCGAAAATTTAGTCGGGTTGATAGGTGTAAGAACTGAGTCTTTTATGCATTAAAAACAACAAGATTATTTTTACCCCAGTACCATCAGATAATAACACACCTAAACATGCCCGTCAGTAACCCTCGGACTCTTATCTGTATTGCCCGTGTCTGTTCATCTTCCCGTACCCCATTAGGGTATAATCACCTCCTTCCACATTATCTCCTCCTCTTCCTCCTCCTCTGTTGCCTGTGTTCCTGCATCTCTTCATCTCTCCACACCTCCTCCAGCACCGCCACCTCTCCTATTTCATCTCCATCCCTATTCCCTCTCTCACACCTCCTTCTCCTCCTCCTCCTCCTCCTCCTCCTCTTCACTTTCACTGCCTCCTATGACCTTGCCTTTACCCCAACCTCGGGCCATATCACTTGTTGAGAGAGAGAGAGAGAGAGAGAGAGAGAGAGAGAGAGAGAGAGAGAGAGAGAGAGAGAGAGAGAGAGAGAGAATATTTGTACTGAGTGCGTCAGAGTGAAGGAGACTGCTTCTGTGTACGCGTGGGTATGCATACATGTAAGCGTGTGTAAGTGCACAGCCTCTGTAGACGTGTGTGCGTGTGCGTTTGGAAGAGTTTATGTGAGCGATTAAGTGACTGTGTGATTAAAGGGATGATCAGTATGACAGTGTTCGTAATGGTGATGAATTGTTTATATATACAATGGGTGACAGATTTTCGCCTTTTTTTATAATTTCCTCTGTTGGCTGTGTTCGTTGTGCTCTAACTTGACCCAAAACTGCCCTCTCTCCGTCTAGAATGATGAGTTGTAATAGCAAACACTAGAAATGGTGATACAGTCACTCCTTGCACCAACACATCTCATCCACACCACACGCACATTTCACATTCACACCTCACACTGTTATACCACATGCCTCCATACTACATAGCCTACTGTATACAACACACTTCGCCCCCCCTTCTCTCTCTCTCTCTCTCTCTCTCTCTCTCTCTCTCTCTCTCCCTAAAAAAAAAAAAAAAAAAAAAAAAAAAAAACTCTGCCACACCTCTGCTAGACCAGCGATACTCATAAGGGGGCTGACTTGTTTCCTGAGTGCGACAATCCCGTGTGTAATAAACTACAGATTTTGCATGTGAGTTTGCTTTTTTTAGTGATCTCTGGTGGGTGTGGGTGTCCATCATCCACTCACTTCATGTAGCCCTACGTTCAAATGGCTTTACAATGAATGATAAGCCAGATACTCATAGTTTCGTGTAATCCAGGAAACCATTTACGACGCTAGGGGGTTACCATACAGTTACGTGGACGCTTGGTGGTCTTGTTAATCAAAATGCTTCAACCGGATCTGGTCCCTATGCGTTTATATCTTAGAAGGTGTGGCTGTATTGCTTTTATAATTCCACTCAGGACGACTGATAATTCTCGCCTTGATTGTCTGAACTAAGTACTGTCGTCTAGGTTTGCCCCCTACGCACCTGGTTGAGTAGTAAAGGATTAGGTGATAGAGGGAACAGATCTTTTTAACGCATGAGTGACACCTGCGGACATAATCAGATATCCTGACTCACCTTTTTACTTAATGCTGGATCCGCCCCTAATGAATATATAGTGTGTGTTCGTGGTTTTATGCTGGTCAAGTTTTATCTCTGTATTTTCATTTGCCTTACGACGGTAATGGCTTTCTCTATCGTTCTTGCTGCCTCAAATTTATTATCTTTAAGATAGACCACTCGTACAGGGGGTATTCAAGGGGACGGAAAAAATATGCATTGATAGTAGTTTGGTTAGTTTCATCATTTCATCATTACTATAATAACCATAATCAGTCATTATAACTATCATTATCATCATTATTATCATACCCTGCTCCTCCTGCTCCTCCTCCTCCTCCTCCTTATCATCATCATCATCATCATCATCAGCAGCAGCAGCAGCAGCATCTGGTGTAATCCATGGCATGGCTAAGGTTTCTTGCAACTTTCTCCACTTTGACTTATGGAGTATTAGCCTGTTCCCTCCCATCTCAGCATTACAGATTCGCGGATTTCACCTCACCATCCCGTTCCTCTTCCTCTCATTCTGTCTCCCAGTTGCCATTCTGTTGCCATGATAGTGTCTCTTCCTCTCACTCCATCTCTCAGCTGCCATTCTGCTGCCACAATTGTACCTCTTCCCCTCACCCCACCTCCCAGTTGCCATACAGGTGCCCTCTCTTTTCACTCCATCTCTCACTTGCCATTTTGTTGCCATGATCGTGCCTCTTCCTCTCACTCCATTTCACGCTTGCCATTCTGTGCCCATGACTGTGCCGCGTCATGTTTGCAAGGCAGGGAATTAATTTACCTTCCGAACTGAGTGACGTATTTTTTCAGCTTATTCTTGCAAGCACCAAACGATTTTATTCAACTTAAAGAAGGATATTCAAAATTGGAGGGAATACTTGTAAACTTATTAACCCCTTCACTACAAGATACCTCTCCTAGACTGAATAAAATCGTCTGATGGTAGCGAGAACTAAAAAAAAAAAAAAAGGTCATGGTATTGAAATTGTTAAGGCAGTTGGCAGCAGCATTAACCCTGTACATTTCGCTCCCATGACATATATTCCAGAGTATATTCATTTATTGCTTCCATCTGACGATTTTATTCAGCTTTGGAGAGACTTTTCGAACCTGAGGGGTTAGATCTAGGTTTCATTTACCCTTTGGCTACTAACCGTCGGTCCTGAACTGAATACAAACGTCTGATGGGGGAGAAAACAAAATACGAAAATGCTTCATGTATCTGAATGAGTAATACTTATTTCAAGATAGTGGTATCTAAATATTGCCAGCTTTAAATAGTAACATTTTCCCGAATGTTGTGGGTCGAGACAGAATTGATAAAGTATTAGATCATTTTATATATATTGTTTGGAGGTGTCCGGTAAATTTTGATGTAGATGGTGCCAGAAAATGTGGTAGTTAATGTTATATACAAGATAATTGTGATACCTGAGGAGCGGCAGGTTAAGGGTAGAGAAGTGAACAAAATTCAAGTGGTCTTCGAGGGTCATACTCAAGCGGCCTGCAGAGGCTCCCCGGTACCTGGCTGATATTATTATTATTATTGTTATTTTTTTTTCATGCAGCGCGTCAATATTTTTTTACGTGATGTTAATGCAAGAGTCGTTCATATAACGCGCAAGAGATTTCGCTGATAGAGGAAGCTAAATGTATACAAAGAGAGGTAGACGGATGGTAGATAAACAGTGTACACACACACACACACACACACACACACACACACACACAATATATATATATATATATATATATATATATATATATATATATATATATTAGAGAGAGAGAAAGAGAGAGAGAGAGAGAGAAATATTAAAAGTTCGATGTTTACAACATTTTACCCGGATGTTGGTCAGTCGCTTGCCTTTATGGTCTGTCTGTCCTGCCCTGCCCTGCCCTGCCCTGCCTTTCCTGGAATATTCGTACCGTACCTTACTCGGCCCATCTTTGTCCTTCCCTGTCCTGCTTTGCCCTGCCCTTCCATCCTTTTTCTTGCCCTGCCTTGTCCTGCAATGATTTTACTGGCCCTGCCCTGCCGTTCCCTGCCCTTCCCTGCCTGGCCCAGCCAGGGCCAATCCAAGCCATCCCATCCTCGCCTTCCTTTGTCCTGCCCTACCTTACTCTGCCCCTTCCCGGCCCAGCTAAACCCAGCCCTGTTCTTTTCCTTCCCTGCCCGCCCTGCCGTATCATCTTTGCCCTGCCGTGCCCTGTCCTGCCCTACCCTGCTTTGCCCTGTCTTGCCCAGCTCTTCCCTTCCCTGCCTTGTCCCGCTCTCCCATTCCCTGTCCTGCCCTGCCCTACCCTGCTTTGCCCTGTCTTGCCCAGCTCTTCCCTTCCCTGCCTTGTCCCGCTCTTCCATTCCCTGTCCTGCCCTGCCCTACCCTGCTTTGCCCTGTCTTGCCCAGCTCTTCCTTTCCCTGCCTTGTCCCGCTTTCCCATTCCCTGTCCTGCCCTGCCCTACCCTGCTTTGCCCTGTCTTGCCCAGCTCTTCCCTTCCCTGCCTTGTCCCGCTCTCCCATTCCCTGTCCTGCCCTGCCCTACCCTGCTTTGCCCTGTCTTGCCCAGCTCTTCCCTTCCCTGCCTTGTCCCGCTCTCCCTTTCCCTGTCCTGCACTGCCCCAGCCTTCCATTGTGCTCTGCTTCGTAGGTGTCTTTCATATGCCCTTCCCCGTAGTGCTGTGTCTTTCCTTTGTCCTGTCCTTCTTTGTCCCGCTCATCGTGTCCCTCCTTGTCTCCCTGTCTGTCCTTTCTTGTTCCTCTCAGTGTGTCCTTCTTTGTCCTGTTCGGTGTGTCCTTCCTTGCCCTGCTGTGTTTTCCTGTACTGACTTGTCCTACTTTGTCCTGTACTGTTTCCCTCATTTCTTTTTTTTTTTTTTTCATTTCCCCTCTTGTAGTGCTCAGTTTGTCCTTTGTTCTTGTCAGTGCGTCCTTCCTTGTCCTACTCAGTGTGTCCTTCCTTGTCCTACTCAGTGTGTCCTTCCTTGTCCTACTCAGTGTGTCCTTCCTTGTCCTACTCAGTGTGTCCTTCCTTGTCCTACTCAGTGTGTCCTTCCTTGTCCTGTTCATTGTATCCTTGCTTGTCCTGTTGCCCCGTGAGTCCTTCCCTATTCTGTTCAGTGTGTTATTTTTCCTGCTCAGTGTGTCCTTCCTTGTCCTCTTCATTGTATCCTTCGTGTCCTGTTTAGTGTGTCCTTCTGTGTCCTGCTGCTCAGTGTGTCCTACCTTGCCTTGCTGCTCAGTGTGTCCTTCCTTGTCCTGCTGCTCAGAGTGTCCTTCCTTGTCTTTCTCTGTGTATCCTTCTTTAACCTATCTCATCATCTGTTCTGCCTTAAAGCCAATTGTCCTTCTCTTCCTCTGATCTGCCTTGACCTGCACCAAGCTACCTTGCCCTTCTCGTCCCTGTGACACGCTATCCTGCCCTGTCATATCTTTGTCCTGCCTGCTCTGCTTTGCTTTGCCCTGCGTTGTTCTATCCTACCCTTTTCTGCCATTCCCGCCCTTGCATCACCCTATCCTGCCCTGCCGTTTCTTGCCTTGCCCTTCCCTGCTTTGTCGTACGGTACTCTACCCTGCCCTGCCTTGCCGTGCCCTGCCGTGCCCTGCCATGCCTCCTTACCTTGCCCTTCCGTGCCCTACCCTGCCCTTCCTATCCCCCCCCCCCTGTCCTTGGCAACATCCGTTTTGCACTACACCGCCCTGCCTTGTCCCTCCCTCTCCTCTTGTGTCCTTCGATATCCCGGTTTGCCCTTCTATACATATCTCTGGAGTTATTCCACAATAATGTCACTTACGGTTGGGGTACTCAAAATAAATTCATATCAAATTAACCAGAATACTTGAGTTAGCTAGAATGTAAACTCTTTGAATAGCAGGAACTATAATTATTTTTATACTAAGAACAATAGTGGTAGTAGTAGTAGTAGTAGTAGTAGTAGTAATAATAATAATAATAATAATAATAATAATAATAATAATAATGACGATGATGATAATCGTCATCATCATCTTGACCGTTTTTCCTTTATAACGACAGGACAAGATAGCCTCTAGAATCAAGGAAAGAGATAATGTGAACACTGGTGAAACGTTAAATGCATAATTGTACCAGACACTTACTTAGAGTTCAGACATCACTCGAGTAAACGAATTCCTGGCTGACCTAACCATTTGCACATCCTCCCTTCGTATTTTTCTTTAGAGATGAACGCTACTTACACCTGCAAAATATAGCCAGAGTAGATCCTTCGAATGCCTTGTTAAAAAAGATATGCCAGACCTTTTTCATGTGCTCCCCCATGTAAAACTGATCTAGCCAACTTGACTCCCTTTCAGCTCTCTATCCTCAAGTTCCATACCTCGATTTCTCATACGTGTACACTCATTTGCCATATTCGTCTACGCTTTTCTAGGTCTACCACGCCTCTCCCAACCATCAGACGAATTCACTTAAACCCCCGTCACACATTCCATAACTGAACCATGATAGTGCTACTAATTCAATTATTGGCGCTGTCGTGAAATTTGACCATGATAATATCACGATGGCTGTAAGTATGTCATGATGGTCATAAGATGGTCACGATGGGGTCATGATAGCTTCAAGACTGAGTCACGATTGGCAGATTTTCAAATTTTTAACGGTCATTTTGTCGTCATGATGAGGCCATGATCACCACGATAGTTTCATGACAGAGTCACGACGGTGCCAGGAACGTACCACGATAGCGTCAAGAGTTATGCCTACCCCCCCACCCCCGTGCTGCCACGTGTGCCCGCGCGGGTGCCAAATCGCCGAGGCCGCGAAAAGTGTGTAGGTCTATCGTGACTCTATCATAACCCATAATTATCTCTGTTGTGACTCTATCTTAGGACCATCGTGACACGTGCATGTTAACCATCAAATGATTGTCAAAATTATTAGCTCTATCATGACTCATGATTGCATCTATCGTCACGCATTCGGCATAGTATTCGGGCTATCATGACTCACTCGTAACGGTTTTTTTTGGTCACGACAGAGTCACGAAAGGACCTACGACGGCTACGACAGCGTCACGTAGCAGCAACGAAGATCACGATAGGGTCACGTAAGACTTACGATAGCGCTCCTACGTTGGGTACAAAAATCGGGGAGCTCCACGATAAATTAATGCTTGCGTTGATTTATCGTGGCCTCGCCCGAATGCGTCACGAGTGTCACGATCGATCACGATAGACCCCAAATCAGTACCATGTTGGCGCTAGTAACTGAATTAGTGGCGCTGTCGTGGTTCGATTATGGAATGTGTGGCGGGGGCTTTACACTTTTTTCGCCACCCTGACTGCATCCGTTGTCTCCATATGACCATGCCATCTAAGTAATAAACACTCTAAAGTCATTATAAGAAGACTTCCGTATTCCACATCATTGACAAATTACGTGTTTCTTGTCCAGTCCGCTCGACGTACTCCACACAGGGACATCAGCAATTCTATTTCCACTGCTCTTACTCTTGACTCTGCTCTCTCATGTCATACCAAAGTGTAACACCCACGCATTAATACATTTGTATGCAGTCCTCTTGCAGAATCCACACCAAGACTTCTGCTTCGAATGAAAACCTTCATAACACCAGCTGTCTTCTTTCCTTGATCCACACTTCCTTCCACTTCTTTGACAACTTCCTTCGAAAATAACGGCCAACTGTCCCAATATTTACTGTTGGTTTGCTTCACAGACTCCTCGTTAGCTACAGTCTTTTCATTATTGCACTCTCTGGGCCTCCTTTTGCAACGACATTCACTTTCTGCTAGAGCAATTTCATACTACATCTTATCCATTTGCTTCTTGCGTAGTTACAACTTCTACCGCATTTTCCAACACTGAAACTACCAACCGATACTTTCAGTTTACTGATTTTACTACCACTTCTCTCGCAAGCCATCTTTACATCCATCAACAGCCACCTTAACTGTCCCGTTATTTTCTAATCGGCCGCTTCCAAAACTGATACTTAGCTGCAGTCTCTTCAGTATTGCACTTTCTGAAGCTTTTCCTCTAGCCATATTCACTCCCCATGAGAATAGTTTCATGCTACATACACAACTCATCAGCTTCTCAACCTTTTATTTAGCTCCAGTTTCTCCTGTACCGCATCCTCTACAACTGATACTACCATCCGTTCTTCACTGTCTACCACTCCTGCTTCCATCTACCTCTTTAGCCATATTCCCGTCTTTTCAGAGCAGCTTCGTAATGTCCAACAAATTATTGCTCGGTTGCGATCCATAATTCTGCTTAATTACCATCTCTCCTGTAAGACATTTTCTTTCCCGGACATTACGTTCATTTCATTTGTTAATACTGCTGCTACCACTTTCCTATTTAGCCATATTTACTTCTTCCAGAGCAGCTTCTTATTGCCCTACCATAAATCACTTCGCCCCAGTTGTTATTTAATGGTCTATGATTCCCACGACTAGACTATTTATTCAGCTTTGGAGAGACATAACGAAATTGAGAAGTTAGATACAGCCTACACCAACCCTTCCTCTAGATGAGATATGATACAAGCTGAATAAAATCGTCTGTTGGTACAAAAAAGAAAGAAAGACGGAAGGAAGGAAGGAATGAGGGGAAAGAAAAGAAAGGTACCGTATATTGAGAAGGGTAACTGATCTAATGCCTCCCAAACTCCCTTCAGCTTCACTAACCCCAGCATCACACTCCCTGCCACTGCCACAGATATCCGTTCCTTTCCATTTACCATTGCTGCTGCGCCCACCACCACAACTCCCTTCCCTTGCCAACCATTTTTTTTTTTCTTTCCTTGAGTAGCTTTTTTTTTTTTTTTTTTTTTTTTCTGATTGCCATTTTCTTCTCGGCTGCATTCCATACTTCCACTCCATCCCCATGCCACGCTGTGTGATCATAATTTTTCTCTCTTATACACTTATCACGTTTTTCTTCTCATTTTTGTTGTTTCCCTCCAGACGTCCCTTTTATAACTTGTTTTCCTTTTTTCCTTCCATTTCTTCACGCCACCCTTGACTCTTAGATTGAAGCGCGCGCGCGCGCACACACACACACACACACACACACACACACACACACACACACACACACACACACACACACACACACACACACACACACACACACACACACACACACACACACACAATATTAATTAAAGCAACCGTTTTCCAAACCTCATCAGCCTGAGAACGTTATATCAGTTTTATTTTTGCTATCTCCTGGCAGTGTTATGCCGTTCATGGGAGATTTTTCGAGTTGTACGGGCCATATATAGCCATCAGTGTCCTCCCTGCCATTGGGTTCTCCTTGGCAAAAAAAATTGTGTGATGGCAGCAAGAATAAAATATTCATTCATTGCCAGACGCCATGTATCCCAAACGGGGTGGCCAAGGGCTTAGAGTTAATTGTTTTACAGGGAGGGGCACTAATCCTCCACCAACCCCACTTGACACGTAGGGATGCCAACAGCATCTGGTGTTCCCAGGCGGTCACCCATCCAAGTACTAACCAGACCCAACGTTGCTTAACTTCGCTGATCGGACGGGAAGCGGTGTACAGAATAAAATATGAGCTAAATGAAATATACAACTGAACTAAAGGGGTTAAAACAAAGATCACGAAGACACAGGCAAACCTTCATTACGTACAATAACAATCCTATATGAAAGCTTTGAGAGCACAAAGTGTTTGGCTTCTTTGTACCAGCCAAGGGATGTGTGTGGGCAGATCCATAGTCAGTACCAATGAGGGAAAGTGTTCAGCTCCAGGGGAGAGACCTCGCTGCTGAATGCACTCTGTAAAATGACTTGCAAACCAGCCACAGCTGTTGCTCAGAACTTGCATCAATGACCTTCAGAAATTGTGCTTTTGCATGCACCCTCACCCTCTCCGTTTTAAATCTTTGGCTGAAAATCTGCGGTGTTCATGATTGTTACGATACACCTCTACATTTGCCTACAGAAATTATCGTTACGGAAACAATTAAAATAATCTGGATTAACGTTTTGGTCGAAAAATAAGAACTTTGTATTGATTTCCAGCTAACACCAAAAGAACTTATTCAGATGAAGATAATCAACCGCAGCTAAAGATTATGACTGATGGTTGATTCTTCATATTTCTTCAAACGTCTCTCATCTCCTTCCCTTCATTTGCATCACTTCTAGGTAACCTCTCGGCGGCTGCATCCTTAACCTTTTCATTTCACCCTGTCAGTGTGGTTTCACCCCCTTGCAACACCCAACCTACTGCCTAATGTCTCCAATGTCACTTTTACTCTCATTTTTTAAATACTTTAACGTAGCTTGCGGCCTAGTTAGAGGTCCTGCTTCTGGGCTCTTTCTCTGTTTCTGGATTCTGTTTCATCCCATCTCTTATAAGGGATTTGGGTTATGGTGATGATGATGGTGGTGATGATTAAGATAATATTTTTAATACGAACATACACTGCGTAAGCAGCACACATAATAATAGTCACTGCTGTGTCCAAACTTTACTTGTCGGAGGAGGTCTTAAGGGAGCCTTCTAATCCACGAGAGCACAGCTCTTGGAAAATACTGAGGATATGAGGGAACTGCGAAAGCACTTCACTACGATGTCCATTTTCTAAAATACAGGATGTTCCGCGAAGATATATGACAATTCACGGGGGTCTCCTAGGCTGATTTTAAGTAAACTGTGTGATTTTAACGTAAGGCCAGTTCGCTGCCTTTACAGTGCTGCAGCTGCTGATGACACTGGCAGTGAAAATGGTATACCTTATAATTTACCGATAAGGACATTAGATGGCTGAAAACTGGGCACATGTTGATGTAGCATTATTTATTGAAAATTAGCCAGAAAATAACCTCCCGAAGTTACTGACATATCTTACGGAACACCTTGTATTCTTGCTACCTTCAGACAACTCTACTGTATACAGCTTACGGAAGATTGCTTTGACTCCTTCAGTACAAGAGATCGTCCCTCAGTTCAATAAAATCGCCTAGAAGCAACAAGAATAAACTACTAAAAAGACATGACCGTATTGCACATGTTTAACCTTTAGTTTTAGAAGAGTGAAAGCCATTCCAAAGCTGAGGAACATTGAAGAGAGAACCTGTATTTTTTACACAACGTTGGTAATTTCTCTGCTAAGGAACATTGTTTGGCAGTAGTCAGAATGCAATAGCCAGAGCTTTGACCCAGTGGATGTATTTTTGCATTCTTGCCGTTTCCACGTGATTTTATTAATTTTACTTGAGCGTTTTCGATCTATAAATGTTTGGATATAAACTTTCAGCCTCCTCAACATATGATGACTTTCCTGAATCGAAGAGAATTATATGTGGTAGTAGGAATAAAATTTAGGAGACGTAAAAACTGTAATTAACTGGTGAATCGTGGGAACTCTCTTGTAACATTGTGGTAGAATCGTCTTAGGATTATCTTGGGGCATCTTTGAAATAACCCTTTCACCACGATGTCACCTTTTGTTATATTCTTGCTGTTCCATATGAAAGAGTTTTCGATTTAGACAGGTTAGAGAGTCTTCATTAACCGTTTCATTACTACCGTGCTTACTTTAGTTGAATAGCATTGTTTGGTGTCAGTTAGAACAAAATAATTCCACCGAACTGAAGAAGTTAATGAATGTATCTCATCTCTTTGCTTAATGCCGAACCTTCAAGAATTATATCGTCTTCATTTTTCAAGCGAGATTAATGCAATGTTTTGTGTATATACCGCAAGCAACATTCAGATTTATAGTTTAACTATCTCTCTCTCTCTCTCTCTCTCTCTCTCTCTCTCTCTCTCTCTCTCAATTTATATTTATATTCTTTTTAGTTTTTATCGCTGCCAACATACAGTTTTAAGCAGTTTTGAGAAAACCTTTTGCAGTGAACGGATTAATGAAAATTACATGTTCCCCAGTTTGAAGAGTCTTTCCTAAACAGCATATTATCATCTAGTAGTAGTTGAAGAAAATATAAGTACAGTATGTCATCATTGTGAAGGGTTACAAGGATTTGCTTTACTTCCCAATCAATTGAGAATATACGAAGTGGTGTAGTGGGTGTTGCCATTCATGATAAGAACGAAAGTCTCACACATACTGTACTTATATTTTATTAAATATCCCCTAAGTAACCACTGAACATCAAGCAAACGGTTAATGTGAGTGCTAGACCGAGTTTCGTTTATTATTTATTAACACTGATTTTTTTTTTTTTTCACAGTTTTGATTTCTCCACAGTTTTCCCAGCTCCGGATCATTTCATTGCTGTTAAGGCTATTTCTTCTTCTTACTTTGCGTACACACACACACACACACACACACACACACACACACACACACACACACACACACACACACACACACACACACACACACACACACACACACACACACACACACACACACACACACACACACACACACACACACACACACACACACACACACACACACACACACACACACACACACACACACACACACACACACACACACACACACACACACACACACACACGAGAGAGAGAGAGAGAGAGAGAGAGTGTAGACAGGTAGGATGAAGGGTAGAAAGGTGGAAGGCAGCCAGCGGGGAGGGAGGAAAGAGAGTCAGGTAACTGGTGGAGGAATAAATTAAGAGGCAGGCAGGCATGAGAGAGAGAGAGAGAGAGAGAGAGAGGATGGGGTGGTATGTTGAGAGGAAAGAAAAGTAGGAAGGAGGGAGGACGAACAGAAGAGAATAGGAAGCCAGTCAGTTAAAAGATAAATGCTCTGAAGTGAGAATAGAGCCACGTCGGAGGCAGGTACACAGATCAAGAACTCAACACCAAAAACTGTCCTGTCTCATAATGTGTATTTTGACAGATATAAAAACAATATATAATTAAGATCAGACACAGCTTTTTATAGGCACTATCTAACAGTAATGAATATGAAGGAAAAAGCTGAAGTATTTCCCGGTTATATATTACTGCTTCTGTCCTTGTTGGTGTCTTGTTATGAGGTGGTTCCTAGGATGGTATTCTTGTCGGTCAAGGAATGTCCCTAAGACCTCTTCCTTAGCGATTAAATTTTGGATATGGTTGGTTAATATCCTTCTTGTACATTTTTCATGTAGAGTATGCGATATTGGTAGGATTTATGTAACACGGAAGATAGTGAAGTGAAATAAACAAACTAAATCGCCTGTTATAATGTGTTAGGGAGCTTCCTCAATCGACGAGAGTACGCACCTGGATCTTTGACTCCATAGGTTCATTGTGAAAAGTCTGGCGATTCACAGCAGGCTATGAATGGTTGAAATTTTAAGGAACTGAAAGTATGTGGTATCTTTCAAGTTATTCCGCAAGGCAGGCATTACCAGAAGATATTTCCTGTGGTAAAGCGAGATTTTTTCATCGAGAAGAGAGAGCTGTGAATGTCCCCGGTCCCAAGGCAGTTGAAAGCCAAAATTATCTGCGGTTGGAATGAGTGATTTCCTGTAAGTAAGGAGTTAAGTTAGTTGATTGTCACTTCAGAAGTTAATTCTATAAGTTGGCTTATAGTAATTAAAACATAAACAAGTTGTTTTTCATTAGCTTTTCCTCCCTTTTTTGTGTATAAAAGAAGACCACTGAACTTTTTGCATCCCTCAGACAGAAAGTTAGAATTATGTACAAAATAGGGATTCTTCATGCATTCACTGGGTTGTAAGCAAATGTATGCAGTAAACCATTCACGAAGATGGCAGAACGCAAGCACTTTATTATCACTTATTTCAATTTCATTCAGTAGAGAGAGAACGCGCACAAATTTTAGGAGAGTTTGTTAACTCCAGCATGCAAGAAGTCTCCCTAAAGTTGAATGAAATCGTCAGGCGATTGCAAGAAGGAAGTTTTCTTGCAAGGCTTAATAGACCTGATTCTGTATACAGTATGATTTGGGACAGCGGTTATAAATTTGAGTCCTTTCACTACGATGACGTGTTTTTTACGAAGGCTACCACCAGACAATTATTGTGGTGTTAAACAGGACCTCTTGTGGTCAAGGGGTTGAGGAAGGATGTATCTAACCCCTTCAAATCATCTTAGCTGAGGAAAATCGTTTGGAAATAGCAAGAACATACGAAAAAAAGACGACCTTGAATTGAAGAGTAACGTTCAGGTTCTTATGGCTTACGCGTAGCTGAATAAAATTGTCTGGCGTTACCTGGAATATAATACTAGAATTGTTCCAACCATGAGAGAGTTAAATACATATTGCATTCTCTCACCGAGTATTAACCAGACGCTGATGCTGGAAGGGAAATAACCTCTCTCTCTCT
>NC_137003.1:50082520-50095020 GCF_032717465.1 Coenobita brevimanus
GTAAAGGGGGAAAAAATTGAATCGTGTCCAGACTTCCTTGCTCTCCTTGTGTGTGTTTGGCGTCTTAGGAAAATTGAATATATGAATAAGATACGAAATAAGGACACTAAAATAAAAGGGATGATGGTAATAATAGTAATGGGAATAGAAATGAGATAAAATAATGATATCGAGAACAACAGCAGCAGTAGCAATAAAAAAATAATGACTGTCATCCTCCTCCTTCTCGTCATCATCATTATAGAGAACAGCGACAGTAATAATAAAGAATAGTAAGAACTACCATTATCATCATCATCATCATCATCATCATCAACGTAATCATTATCATCATCAGCATCTTGACCTTTAATCCACCAGAGGATAGGATGAAGGGGAAATAATAATAATGATAATCTATCTATCTATTGCCAGACACCATAATCCCGTAAATAATAATAATAATAATAATAATAATAATAACACCTAAGGATAGGGTGAGGGATATTGTAATCATCATCATCATCCGGACCTCCTTTCTCACCTTAGGGCAGGATGAGGAGTAGCAATGTCCAGACAGCCCAGATTTGCCCAATTAAATGGGCCAAACTTCCATTCACTCATCATTCAACCTCCGGAATCCTGGCTATACTGTATCTGGTAAGCCAAAAATATTCACCACGTTCTGTAGCTTCACATGAACGTATCTGATAGAGTCAGTCCGGACGCTGCCACGTTAAAAAGAGGTGCCAAATCCCTGATCATGCGCTTCTCCTCACAATAGTCATCCATTTAGCTCGATTTCTTGTCAGTCCCCTAGCCTCACCGACTTCCAAACCTCTCTTCCTCACACTCATCCACAATAATAATGATAATAATAATAATAATAATAATAATAATAATAATAATAACAACTGGCCGAACAAGATGAAAAATAAAATAATATCAGCAGCACAAAATCGGTTTTCAGAGGCAACAATCAAACACAAACTAACATTAAACAAAATAAAAACAACAGACAATAACACTGAAGAAAAACAACAAACCCAACCGACAAAAACACATCCAGTAAAACCAGGACAAACAAAACTAAAAAAATAAGAACAACAAGCAACAAATATGCAACAATATAGCAATAAACAAGAAGCAACAAACAAACAGCAAAGAAAACAATAACTGCACAATCAGCAGGAGAAACAATAAACACGAAGGAAAAAAAAAAAACGCACTGCAACACCAGCATGCACCAACAAAAACAGACACAGCAGTAACAACAAAGACAATCAGTTACCTGCTTCACCCTGAGTTCGTCATGTATAATTATGTTTCATTCTCCTTGGTGCCTGAGGAGTTTATTTACACTAAGAGAATATTCGGATAGACAGATAGAGATGGATAGATAGAGAAATTTCGGACTCAAGAGCTGCCTACATTAACACCTGCCATATGAGAGACCTATAGGAAAAAATCGCCTGGAGGAAGCAAAAATAAGCTTTAAAAACAATGTATATCACGTGGTCTGGAGGCTTACATTTTATATTTCATTCTTTCAGCTGACGATTTTATTCAGCTTAGGAATACGTCCAAGTAGCGAAGGAGTATGTGAAGGGGGGAAAAAAAAGTGACTCCTTCAGTTGAAAAAGTCTGTCCAGTGGTGAATAAAATTTTTGGATAAAACATGAATATGATAAAAAAAAAAAAAAAAAAAGGTCAAGGGATTCAAAGCTTTAAAACACCAGCCTCAACTTTCACCAACATTCTGTGCGATGTTTGGATAGTTTTTTATTTCTTTATTTTTTTTTTTTCTAATTTGGGAAGGTCAGGGGTCAAGGCCGGATATAATGCAAAAATTAATGAGTTGTATTATGGTGTAGACTGTTCCTCTAATATCTTCTCCCACTGAAGAAATTAATGAGTTTCGCAATCTTGTAGTTTATTATTATTTTTTTTTACTTACTGGCAAAAATTAACAAGTTGCATTGTCTTGTGGGCTGATATTGCTTCTGTTTTATCTCGTTGCAAAATATTAACGAACTCCATTACAGTGTGGGCTGCCTTTTTTCTCTCTACATTTGCTTGTCAGTACGGAGAAGGTTGTAACTTGTGGATGGATGGTTAAACAGACTGACAGATGAATTAATTAACAGAATGGTGGGAAGACAGAGATGATGTAGATAAGAAGATGCGTTAATGTATTGGTGAGTGGAGAGAGAGAGAGAGAGAGAGAGAGAGAGAGAGAGAGAGAGAGAGAGAGAGAGGTAATTAAAAGTCAGGTTAGCAAATCAGTAGACAAATGAATCATGACATAACCCTTTCAGTGCAAGGACGTCTTTTTCGGTATCAATTGAACATTATATCTAATTTTTCTTCGGATTTTTCATAGCTGAGATACCTTCACGTCGATTATGTATTTTTTGGTCTTATTGATACAGCTTGCAAACGATTTTATGCAGCTTTTTAGTGTGATTTTCTGAGCTAGGAGGGCAAGATGTAGCTGTTCTAACCTTGTTCCGATGAAGAGGGGTTTCCTGTAGTGAATTAAATCGTCTGGTGGGAACAAGAATGATAATATACAGCAAATAATGACGGAGCTAATTGTTTTTTCCTAGCCCCTTCACTCCGAGAGGCTTCCCCAAAGTTAAATGCGTCACGGGGAAGCGGGAATATACAAATCGCCTGTGTAGTCGGATAATTAACTTTCTCGCCAAATTACGGGCCATCTCAATTTATTCCCTTGAGATTGTGGACATACCGTTTATATTTCCTTGCTACCTCCAGACGATTTTATTCATCGTGGGTTACACTTGCCGAATTGCAGGGGTTTTGACATAGCCTTCGTTAACCCCTTCAAGTACGAGAGAAATTTGTAAGCTAACTAAATGGATCTGAAAGTAATAAGAAAACAAATTGAGAAAGACGTCTTAGCGCGTAACTAGTCAGACCCTTCACCGCGATGACGTATTTTGTGGTTAATTCTTGCTACCACCTGACGGCGTTATTCATCTTAGGAGAGATTTCTTTTTGAACTGACAGGGATTAGATATGGTCTTCATTAACCCCTTCACGTCCTGAGATCCATCGCAAGTTAAACAAAACAGTTTGGTGGCAGCAGGAATAAAACAAAATAAAGATGTTCTCGGGCTGAAGGGGTCAGTGGTTCTCTTCCCTTCATGGTGACCTAAATTAACCCTTAACCCTTTCAGCCCGAGGACTTTATTGATTTTAATTTTGATGCCACCAAGTGATTTTATTCAGCTGAAAAGAGCACCTCCTCCCCCCTCCCCAAAACACAGGTCATTGATGGCTGTATACCCTTCTAGATCGAAAAGCTTCTGAGCTTATAAGGTTTCTGAATATAATGTAAATGTTATAATATATAGCACTTCTAAGGGGTGAAGTGGTTAATGATCCACTTCCCCTTCATTGTGACCTGAATTACGGTAACCCCTTAACCCTTTTTTTTTTTTTTTTTTTTTTTTTGTGTGTGTGTGTGTGTGTGTCCGACTCTGGGCATAGGCTTCACAGCCTGCTTTCAAGACCCAGTAGTCCTCCTACGTACCGCACACCTCTACATGTCACCACTTCGGCGCTAACACCCACCATCCATACTGAATACATGCTAGGGCTGTTTCATACAGGACTGGTGTATTGGTATTAGCGGGGGTATTTTTACGACATGTCGGCGGGTCTTCTGGTAGATCAGTAAAGTCTGATTTTTATGAAATTCAAATCCTTAAACTGTTCCCTGCCCCAGCGGGATTTGAACCCGGGTCCGTTAGGACTACAGGCCACCTCTCTACCGATTGAACCTTCTTGCTTTGCTAGCCTTACCTTCATCTCATAGAAATAGATATCATAGTCATAGTCTTCTATATAACAAACAGCTCTGAAAGAACCGTTAGAACTTGTGATGTTTGCTGGCCTTTGTACTATTCTATATCCCTTCAGCCCGGTAACCTATTTTAGTCCTTGTCTTCAGAATATTTTTTACAGCTTGGGAGAGATTTTTCGAACTGAAGGCATTTGATATCGCATAAATTAGCTCCTTTAATAGTAGGGGACTCTCATTACAAGAAATTTTTTTTTTGGAAGCATAGAAAGAATAAGTCAGACCAACACGTAACATGAATGAAGTGGTTAAATGACCCCAAACTGCCCCCCCTGGACCTTGGGTAAGTCAGGTTAGGTCGTAAGGAGAAGGGAAAGGCAAGGGAGCAGAGTAGGTTGGTCGTGCGTGAGTGAGGGTCGTGACTGTAAGCAAGGGGGTGGGATGGAAAGGAAAAGGTAGGCAGATGAGATAAAAAGGGGCAGACAAGGGAAGAAGGTGAGGAGAGAGAGAGAGAGAGAGAGAGACAGACAGACAGACAGACAGACAGAGACAGACAAAGAGACAGAGACAGGGACAGAGAGAGGCAGAGGCAGAGACAGAGAGAATATAAAGACAAAGGAAAAGACTGGAATAAAAAGGGGGAGGGGGTAAACTGCAAGAGAGAGAGAGAAGAGAGATTGCAGATAGGAGAAAATTGGAAGGAAGGAGAGATATACCGAGACAACAGAAGGACGGGAGGAGAAAGATGAAGAAGAGAGAGATGGTAAGAGATAAAAGAAGAAAGGAAGAGGATGATGGAAGAGAAGAATGAGAGAGAAAAACAAAGGGGGGAGAAAGTGGGTGGAGGAAAGGTGATGGACGAAACGGAAAGGTTGTGAGATAAAAGGAGAGAGAGAGAGAGAGAGAGAGAGAGAGAGAGAGAGAGAGAGAGAGAGAGAGAGAGAGAGAGATGGTTAAACCCTTCACTACGATGAAGTCATTGCATTTTCTTCAATCTGTTCAATTGCCAGACTCCCTAATCCTGTAGCGAACTTGATAGTATATTCTAACTACTCAGACGATTTTATTCAGCAGAAGCCACCACAGTGAAGGGATTACGCTGAATAAAATTGTCGCGTGATAATTAAAAAAATATATACTAAAATGAAATGTCATGGTTGGGAAGGGAAGTGAAATTTGCGTAACGTTCCAGTTTCGTGATATTTCCTCAGTTTACCCTTTACATTCCTCTCTGCTCCGTTTTCTTTTTTTTTTTCCCCTTGTCCTCTTTCACAACGCTTACCGTTTCTCTACTTTTATTGTTGTGTTTCCCGTTTCCTGTGTGTGTGTGTACAGTAAATAATCCATATCTTTGTCTGTCTGCCACTAAACACCACAGTCCATGCGCCATTCCTCTCTCTCCCTCACATTCCTTCTCCCTCTTTCCCCTACCCATTCTTTCTCCCTCTTTTCTTCAACCTATTCCTTCTGACCTTCATATCTCTTGTCCTTATGTTCCTTCTCTCCCTGTCCCTCTCCCACTCCCACTCCGCTGCTTCTTGGGTCGTCGTCGTCGTCGTCGTCAAAGCGTCGTTAGTCGTCCTGTCTTCGGCTTTTCCTTTCCAAAACGTCAGGTGGCTGTATTCTCGTTGATGTTATTTCAGAAGTGGAAAACATGGTTTGTGTCTCAGTTATGCTTAATCTCAGTCTCACTCCTAGTACTGCATTATTTCAGTCGCATAAGGAAAATGAAGTTACTGTTTTATTTAATTTAGATCAGGTATTCGTCTCAGTACAACCTTACATTCCCTTTACTAAGAAAAATAGGTGTATCTCAGTACTGTATACTTTAGATCAGTCAGAAAAGGAAATAAAGAGTACCTCCTTCAGATTCAGTCAGATAAGAGATATGAAGTGCTTGTTAATAGTGCTTTATTTCTTTCTGATAAAGGAAACTTTGGTTGCTAGTTATTTCACTTAGATAAGGAAAGTAATGTGACGACTAACTATAGTCATGTGTTGAAAGTAACATGTGGCTTTCTCACACTGCATATTTTAGGCAGGTGAGAGGTAGAAGATGCTTCAGTCAAATCTGTTTTATTGGGAGAATAAGGTTTAGTCTACTTTTCGTTTTATAGGAAACATAAGGTCTGCCTCATTAAATATGTATTTCAGTCAAGAAGAAAAAACAGTTGCTTTCATTTTTTTGATAAGAAAAAGACGACGACTCTGTACAGTTTTGTTTCAGTTAGATAAGGATGATATCGTGCATATCTCATTTCTTCAGACAGGTAAAGATATTAAGGTATATGTCTCTATCAGGCGAGAAAAGTAAAGCTTCTCTCAGTATTGCCTTACAGGGAGAACAGGGTGCTTCTCCCAGTACAACTTTACTTCTGTCAATGAAGGAAAATAGGTGAACATCTTAGTTACTTGAACCAGATAAAGAAAACAAGCTCTCTCCGTCAATACTGCTTTTTTTTTTTTTTGTTCATTCATAAGAAGAGTGTCTTAGTACAGCTTGATTTCAGTCAGATAAGTAAAGTAAGGTTAGCATTTTATTTGTCACCTAAGAATATTAAGGTGTTTGTCTTGCGGCACCGCGTTATTACAGTTCAGAAAAATATGGTCGTGGTTTATTTCAGTCTGATAAGGATAATAAGGTGCATATTTTCCTGTTGCTTGTTGAGAAAAAGTTAGGTGTCTCTCAGTACTGGTTTATTTCAGTCAGGTAAGAAGGCGCATCTCTTAGTACCTGTTGCTCTGTTTAAGTCAGGTGAGCAAAGTAAGGTGTGTGCTTTATTTCAGTCAGATAAGGAAAATAATGCCTGTGTCATAATGCAACTTTATTTTAGTCAGGTGTACATGTGTCAGGTCTTGTAAGGTGAGATTACGAAGCCTTTATCAAAATACACTCTTAATTAACTCATAAGTAAGTGTTATTCGATTAAATTAAAAGTTATGCTTATGGAAAATCTTATACGAGTCGTTACAATGTTAGTAGATTGTTTAATAAAGTCTTGAAACTATATACTGTATATGTGTATCAGGTTACAGTTAAATGCTGTCTAAATAGTTAAAGACTTTCCATAGAAAATCTCTGAATACAAGCTCTCCATAAATAAAATATCACTTAAAGTCAAAACAAAAGCCCTCTGTGCAGTCAGAATTAAAACTCATATAAAGTCTAAACAAAAGCTCTCAATGGTCAGAAACGTTACCCTGTAATCATAAATAAAAGCCCTACAGGTCATAAATCAGTCATGAAAGTCTTAAATAAAAGTTCCATAGTCACAATAGAAAAAAAAAAACATAAAGTCTAAGAGGAAAGCTCTCCCAAAGTCATAAGTACCCAGCTTCATACAGTCTCTCTAAAAAAAAAAAGTTCTGCGTATAGCCGTAAATTATACAAAAATTCACACTCAGGCATTATATGCTCTCATAAATATGATACAGTATACATAATCTTATAAAGTCTCTAGAAGGCAGTTTAGGTAAATGATTTAATTATCACTAAAGAAACGTCGTTTTCTAGATGTAGGAGACCCCCTAGTACCCCTTCCGTACTATTATTATTATTATTAATATTATTACCGGTATTATTATTATTTATTATTAATACAGTTATTATTATTATTAATAATAATACTATTATTATTATTATTATTATTATTAACACTTATTATTATTATTATTATTATATTATTATTATTATTATTATTATTATTATTATTATTATTATTTATTATTATTATTATTATTATTATTATTAGCTCTTGGTATGCTCAGTACGATGACTTATTGTTTAGGATTATTCTTGTGACCTGCAGACGACTATACATGTAGTTTTCACTTTAAGGGAAGCCCCTGGTAGAGAAGTTGATGAAGGGCTATTTTAACTTAACCCGTTCGAAAGGTTTTACTAAGCAGTGTGAAGTCGACTATAAGTAGCAGGAATGAATAGCAGAAGACATCGCATTGGATGGGTTGATATTCACTCTTACGTTAGCCATGCACACCATGTCGATAGTAGACTGATACTAATAAATTACTGTTATGAGGATATTACCTCATAAGCTCCAGCATATCTCAAGTTATTCCTGCACTCTCTAGATGGTTTGGGTCAGCTTAGAACATGCCTCGTCATGAAGGGGTTAATGAAGGCTATATCCAGCCTTCCCATTTCCAAGCGTCTGGAGTACAATCGTCCACAGGTGGCAAGATTGGAGTTAAAAACACGGCATGGTAATGAAGAGGCCAAATGTGTAGGATGTAAAAATACAGAATTAAAGGAAAGAGGTACAGTACTAGGGACTCTCCAGATTCAGAGGAATGTGGCTCCAAGATTAACTGCAACCCTTTCACTTGGGTGGCTTTTCCTCAGTTTTTTCTTGTTGCTACCAGACGATTTATTTTAGTTTAGGAGAGCCCCCTGAGAGTGAAATGGTTAGTACTGGCTGCATCTAGACCCCTAATTTTTTTATAAAGTCTCTCCTGTGCAGAATAAAAACATCTTGAATAAGCAACAAAGGGCATCATCGCGCTGAAGGGGTTTAGTCATTCTTAAGCCTGGAAATTCGATCATGCACACGAAAGGGGTATTACAGGGCAGACTTAGCAGCTTCAGTGCCACGATTTCTCACATTAGTTCCTTTTTAACCCCAAACTATTTTATTCTTTTTAAGGAAGTCTTTATAAACTGGAGGAAACTGATACAGCCGTCACTGAACCTTGTCACTTTCAGAGGACATTCCTAAGACAAGTTAAATCGTCTGGTGGTTTGATGATTTAAATGAAAAACACGTCATCGTAGTAAAGGGGTGAGAAATGGGTCTTACATGAAAACAGCCAGGAATAAAAGTCACATTAAAAGTCTGATTTCACTTTCCTCTCGTGTGAAATATGTTGGTCTAGTCACCCCGGAAAACTGTCGGGTCACGTTAAGAAAAATAAAGTGAGGGAAAATGTTGTGGTTTGTGAAGTACCTGAAATAATGTGTTAATTTCTGGAGGTCGTGATGTGTGAAAATAAACGGTACATTCTGAAATAATGAAACAAGACTATATGATTTTTGAAACACAGGTATTAACTCCTTCAGCCCAATTATGTCTTTTTTACGGTATTCTTGGCCTCCCTTGACGGTTTTATTCAGCAGACTTCTCGAACTCGTTAACCCCTTTATTACCTGACGATTTCCTAAGCTCAAGAAAATCATCTGATGGAGTCATGAATAGACTATGTAAAAGCGTTAGTGTACTGAAGGGGTTAAAATAAAATGAGTTCTGAGGTAGCCATATGGAAAAAAGTGGCGATTCCATAAAGCGAAAAGACTATATAGTGTAATGATATCTTTACTCTTTTGCCGCCGTGGACGCATTTTGTTATTATATTAAGGCTAAGTATAGACAAGCAAATTAAAGCATTGTAAGGATCAGCCTACAGTCTTCAACTCAATCTCCCTAAGCTGAATAAAATTGTCTCGTGGCAGCGAACACAATACGTCCATCGAATGCGAAAGGGTTAAACACTGTGCTTCAACTAGAAAGGATATGTATAGTACTTTTTAAACCTATCTAATGCTTCCCGAAATTCTTGAAAGTGATCTCTAAACGAAGAAAAAATATATACTGGCGATATTTTAGGTACATAAGGCGAAAATTATACAAAGACGAAGCGATTTTTGACAATAAAATACAAAGAACAGTGTTGAAATATACATAAATCCCTTTGTGAATAGAGGACTGTAATTTTTGGAAAACAGAAAAATTTTGGGATTGAGTGTATATTTGGTGTTGGTGTTATTTGTGGTATATACTTCTTCATTAAGAGCACAAGGCTTGGCTCACCGATAGATAGATAGATAGATAGACAGATAGAAGTACAGATAGATATATAGACGAAGATAGATGGAAAGAAGTGTGTGTGTGTGTGTGTGTGTGTGTGTGTGTGTGTGTGTGTGTAAGGAGCAAGGTTAACCATTGTATTGCGGGACAAGACAGGTAACACCAAACCTGTATGCTGTGGGGGGTCAGGGTTCAGATCCAGTTCCCACCCTGTAAAACGTAACACCATTCTTTTGCTCTCGGGAGGCGAAAAAAATAAAGAAAAAAAATGCACACAAATCTCTTCTGAAGGGGCAAGTGAAAAAAGAAAAATATCAAATAGCATAATAATAATTTTCTGGAAAGGCTGGTCTGTGCAAATAAATTTATGGTATATGCGCAGTCAATCTATCTTTCTATCTACAATATATCGAGATAGATAGATGGATAGACAGATAGATGGATTTATACATACATAAATCCCACATTTAGCCCTGAAAAAATAAATTATATCTCTCAGACTACACCATATATATATTTTTTTTTTCTTGTTCTTTCCTACATTTTTGGTATTTTTCGTTCGTCCTTTCCACCTACAGGCTATCATTTTTATTTTCTGTAATGCATTTTTTTTTTTTTCTGATGAGCCGGCCCTCTCTGTCTATAGTAAATCTCTTCTCAGTTTCCCCCATGAATTTTCCTTTTCAAATATTTCTCCTACGAATGCACATTTTCTCATTCATTTTTGGGATATTTTCACAAGTCCTCCCTGTCAGCAGTATATTATTTTTCCATTTTCTTTCCCACTATTTTTGGTTATATTCATTCTCTCTCTCTCTCTCTCTGATTTCATGAGGCAGAGAAACAAACAAAGATAGAGCGGAAGATATAGATTTGGTTTACTCGTATTGATGCAAAAATTCGTATAAGATCAGTGACATGTGCTGGAGGAAAGAGAGAGAGAGAGAGAGAGTCAAGGAAAGACAAAAGAAAGATGAAAAAAGACGACAGGTTGAGACGAGGAAGAGAGGATGAAATGCGAATGAAAAGGTCAGAAGAAGAATAAAAGAAAGAAGAATAAGATGAAGAATACAGGTTGGAGGAAGACGGAAAATAAGGGAAAGAAAAACGACAAAAGGGAAAGGAAGGCAGTGTGTGAAGGGTATGAGAGAAAAACAATGAAGAAGCAGAAAAAGAAGAAGAAAAAAGATGAAGAAAACGAAGAAGAGGAAGAAGGAGAAGAAGAAGAAAGAAAGAGGAAAAAGGAAGAAAGAAAGAATAAGAAGCCGCAAAAGAAGAAGAGGAAGGAGAGGAGAATAAATGAAAACGAGAAAGAAGAAGAGGAGGTGAATTATGGAAGTAAAATAAAAAGTGAGAGAAAAGTAAGGATGAAGTGGCACGAAGCAAAAGACAAAGCGTTTCCGAATGTTATCCAAGCAAGGGAAAGTCTATGTAAGGAGAGAGAGGTGTGTGTGTGTGCGTGTGAGAGAGTGAAGAGAGAAGAGAGAGATACAGCGAGAAGAGGGAGAGGTGAGGTGAGGTCAGTCGGTGTGGAGGTCATGTTAGGTAAGAGAAGAGGCGGCACTCACTACCTTACCTGACTGTGGCTCTGGGCAAGTACAACGCTGCCAGGGGGGGCTGCAGGTGGACCAAAGGATGAGGTGCTGGCTTGGATGAAGCCTGACGTCGTAGGAGGGGCTTGGGGCCGCTGCACGGGGACGGAGAAGGCTAATGTCTGGGAACGAGGGGCAGAGAGGGCAGGAACCACGCCGGAAGGGGTAGAGAGGGCTGGTGAGGCCGGGGATTGAGACAGAAACGCAGACGAAGTTACTGGTAGTGACTGAACTTTGACTGGAGGGGGCTGGGGCAGAGGGACAAAGGCGACTGGTGGAGCTGGGGACTGTGGTAGGGTGTCAGAGAGGGCTGGGGACTGTGGGAAAGTGCTTGAGGAAGTCTGGGTCTGTGGAAGGATGTCAGAGTGGGCTGGGGGCTCTGTGAGTGTGCCAGAGGGAAATGGAGGGCTAGGGGGCTGTGGGATAGGGCCAAAGAGGGCTGGTGATGCCGATGGCTGTGGGATAGTATCAGAACCAGTTGAAGAGCTAAGGGGCTGTGGGATAGGGCCAAAGAGGGATGGTGAGGCTGGGGGCTGAGGGATAGTGTTGGAACGAGTTGGTGGGGCGGGGGGTCGAGGAAGGAACGCTGACGGAGGTGCTGCAGGAGGCCGAGCCTGTCGAACTGGCAGGGAGGAGGGGGCCGCTGGCGGGTTAACACTGGGCCCTCTGGAAACAGCAGGATGGACAGTGTGTGAGGCAGCGATGTGTGGAGGACTTTGTGACTCGGAAGGTGGTGCTGGTGGACTGAGCGGGGGGTGTGAGAGGTCGAGTGGAGGCCCCGTAGGTTGGTTCAGTAAGTCAGTAAGGCCGTGGATCCTGTCAAAAGCGGCGCGCACCCTGGCTCGGTTGTCGAAGAGGACGTCGTGCAGGATGTATAGCTGAGTTCCATCCTTCAGCCCGGTCACGCTCGCTACCCTCACCCCGTTCACAAATATCTGATCTGAGGGTGTGAAAGTCGATGCGCTTGCATAATCGTTCGTGTTTGCAGGAAAGGAATACAAAAAAAAAAAAAAAAAGTGACATGGAAAATCATTCTAATCATTATCATCATCAGTATCGTTAATATTTCGTTTAATTACCGTTATTATAATCATCTCCATTATCATCATCATCATAATCATCATGACCCTATTTCTTATTAATAAATATAGGAAATGGAACACCTTAAAAAAGAAAAGAATCACAAAAAACACTCATGAAATGCAAAAGAACCAAGCAAATGTAGCAACATGCACACACATACTCGTACACATAAATGCACCCACAAAAGCATGGATA
>NC_137003.1:50097520-50172399 GCF_032717465.1 Coenobita brevimanus
CTGTTGTAAGTGGGAGAAAGAACCAGATTGATTCACTGAGTATTGATAGTAGACTGGCAGATGAGGCAGATGGGAGACTGGGTTGGTTGGTTTGAGGTTGTGGTTTCTTCAGGAAGTGAGAGAAGAATTTGATTGACTGACTTGTTGGTTGTTTGACTGACTGATGAAAGTAGATTATTGAGAAGCTGGGTGGGTTTTTGTGGGTTTGTGAATCTATCTGAAGGTGAGAGAATTAACATGTTTGACTGAGAGGTTGGGTACTAATGGATGCGGCAGAAATAAAGGTTATGAAAGACATTGAATGATTGGTGATGCGATGGGTAGATGGACAGATGGAGAAAAGAAGATGAGGAATGGAGAAAGGAGATGTGGATATTAAAAGGAAAGGGAAACGGAAGAAAAGCAGTTGTGAAACGATTGTGTAAGAGGTTAGTGAGATGATCTTGATATCTGTTGGGGGAAAGAGAAGCAGGACTTTGATATTAAAAGGAAACGGAGACGGAAGAAAAGCAGTTGTGAAACGATTGTGTAAGAGGTTGGTGAGATGATCTTGGTATCTGTTAGGGGAAAGAGAAGCAGGACTTTGAGAGAAAATTGTAGTTCCCGGGAAAAAAAACAAAAACAGGAAAAGGAACACTCAGAGGGCAATATTCGCCGACATCCTGTTCGTGTTTTGATATTGTCTTGTGAGCTTGGCCTTTTACTGATTGTTCCCCAAACTGGAACCCTTCGTTCTGCCTGACTCTTAACACTTTCGCACTTTCGCTAGGTTTGGTTCAAATTAGGTCACATCTGTTTGAGTTAGCCTTGTCCTTCAGTCTTGGCCATTGACGCTTCCAAATGACGTTGACCTTTGACTGCTAGTTCCTCCAAATCAAATCCTTTTATTCTTTCCTTCACGAGGTTTGGTCTATGTTGGATAAGAACTGTTTAAGGTGACCTTGCCCTTTGACCCTAACCTTTGACCTGTTGTGTAAAAAAATAGCAACAGCGACAACAGGTATACTTTTTGGCTGACCCTCAACACAAAGTTTTGTTAAAATCGGATCAAACCTGAGCGAGTATTTTCTTAATACGCACACATACGGATCGAACTTTGACCTTGCCCTGTGACTTTGACCTTTGATATCCTGTTTTCAAGATTGAATCACAATATTTTTTACACTTCTCTTAAGCCATACCCCAAGTTTGGTCTAATTGGATATAATTTTTTCATTTGGTTTTGCTTGGTCATTATTTCACATTGCCCATTCACCTTGACCTTTGACCAAGTGTTGTAAAACAAAATAGGTTTACGCAGGGGCTAACATCAACCTATTCACCAAGTTTAGTTAACATCGACTGGAAGGGTTTTGAGTTATTTTGTTTACACACACACACACACACACACACACACACACACACACACACACACCAATCAACACATAACTCCCGCACTCACTCCGCTAGTCGAGGGTAGTTAAAAAAAAAAAAAGATTTGCTAAGATGATGTGAGTTTTTACAGGAAGAGTGAAAGGTTGATTATTATTATTATTATTATTTTTTTTTTAGTCCATGCAGGACGTAGAAAAGAATCAGCTTTGTGTAAGGGACTGTTTAAGAGCTTGTTTAGATGACGGAGAGTGGAAATGAGAAGCAAATAAAAGGGAAAATGGACAGGAAGAAAAAAGGGGAGACAGGAGGTGAAAAACTGAGAGATTTGTGAGGAGATAAATGGATCGAGAGAAGCAAATGGAAGGTAGACATACTGAGAAATGAATAGGAATAGGAAAAAGAAAGGGGGAAAATTAAAGTCGTTTGAGAGGTTTGTGAGGCGATAGATGGATGGATGACGAGAGACGATGATAGAAATGAGGAAGAGATACGAAGAGGGCTAGGAGTAGGAAAGAGGATGCTGATTAATACGTGTTTCAGTGTATAAATCAGCCAAAAAATGGAGTACCATCATTGAGAGGAAATAAGACGAGGAGGAAGGATAACGAAGAGAGAGGGAAATGGAAGAGGAGGGAGAATGACGAGAAGAGAGAAGAATAAAAATAGGAAATGGGAAGACAAGGAGGAATGAACTCGAGAAAAAAATTAAGGGAAGATGAGGAAGGATGATGGAGAGGAAGAAGGACGATGAAGAGGAGGAGGAGGAGAAGAAGAAGAAGAAAGGAATAAGATGAAGGACGACATGGACAGAGAAGAGGAAGAAAAGAGAAAGAATAACATTTCGATTAGAGACATAACAGGGTAAAATGACGAAGATGAAGAAAAGAGAAGAGGAGGAAAGATAACGAAGAGAGCGAAGAAGAAACACCCATAGACGGAAACAAGAGGAACAATGACGAAGAAGGAGGAGGAGAAGATGGAGGAGAAGAGGAAGAAAGAAGAAGAAGAAGAA
This sequence comes from Coenobita brevimanus, assembly GCF_032717465.1. Lineage (NCBI taxonomy): Eukaryota > Metazoa > Arthropoda > Malacostraca > Decapoda > Coenobitidae > Coenobita > Coenobita brevimanus. The sequence goes on from NC_137003.1 coordinate 50,099,907, forward strand.
GAAGGAGAGAGAGAGAGAGAGAGAGAAGGGAAGACAAAGGAGAAGGTAAGAGAGGCCAGAAAGATGGAGGGCAGACTGACCAAGAGGGGAAGAATAAAAAAAGATTAAGGAGAGAGAACAGAGAGCATCCTGGAGGTGAATGATTAGGACGAGGTGGTTGAAGGATGAGGTATTCCGGGGTACTGGGGTGAGGGGTATTGGGGTGAGAGGTACTGGGGAGAGGGGTATTGGGGTGAGGGGTGTTGGGGAGAGGGGTATTGGGGTGAGGGGTATTGGGGAGAGGGGTATTGGGGTGAGGGGTGTTGGGGTGAGGGGTATTGGGGAGAGGGGAATTGGGGAGAGGGGAATTGGGGAGAGGGGTATTGGGGTGAGAGGTATTGAGGTGAGAGGTACTGGGGTGAGGGGTATTGGGGAGAGGGGTGTTGGGATGAGGGGAATTGGGGAGAGTGGTATTGGGGTGAGGGGTATTGGGGTGAGGGGTGTTGGGGTGAGGGTTATTGGGGGGAGGGGTATTGGGGTGAGGGGTATTGGGGAGAGGGGTGTCTGGGTGAGGAGTGTCGGGGTGAGGGGTATTGGGGTGAGGGGTGTTGGGGTGAGGAGTGTTGGGGCTGTTTGATACTGGAAAATGGGTATTGATAAAGGGTACTGGAATGAAGATATGAATCAGGGATATTAGTGGGTTAGGGGTATTAAAGTGAGAGGTATTGGGGTGGGTTACTGGAATGATGGTATTGGGATGGGAATATGAGGGTGGAATAAAATGAGTAATGAGTATATTGTCAATATAAGTATAATAAATTCATGACGTTGATCGACAACAGATAAAGTGTAAAGGAGTTGTTTCTGCAGTTACGAATGTGTGCATGTACAGTAAGTAGAGTTGATGGAATTTTAGGTCATCATGATCATCACCATCCTCTTCAGCATCAACATCAGCATCAGCATTTTCGTCGTCCTGCTTTTGCGTTTTTTTTTCTTACTTTATTCGAGCCTTTATATTCAGCTTAGGAGAGATTGACGAACTGGCGGAATTAATTTAGTTTTCATTAATACTTTTATTCCGGAGGTCTGTCCTGGGTAGACTGAAGCCATGTGAAGGAAGCTAGAAGAGACTGAAGTAAGACATCATGGTGTCGAAAGTGGTAGACTGCGGCGTTAAGCAGATTTCGACTTTAACCCACTTTTTAGCTTCACAGTATTGAAATAACTGTGTCTGATGGGTAAATATGAAGCTACGTTTGGACAGGTGTAGCCAATCAGGGGGAATCAAGGTTCTGAGGGCTTGAATGCTGAATAAAGGCGTGTGTGGCCTTTCTATTGGATTTGATGCTTGTTAATTTTCCCATTTACACTTTCCTATTGATGGCTTTCTATATCCTACCTCACCCCACCTGTAGATGGGACAGAAAAGCGGGATGATGGATGGTGATGATGATATATAAGATGGTAAACATTGATTCTTCGTAGTCAGAGGACGTCTTTTGCATTATATCCCAGCTATCTCTCTAATTCATTCACTTGAGAAGACATTTTAAATAGGACTTCATCGCACTAAATGGGTTCAGCCGGAGGATAGACTTCATATTTCATTCATGCTGTCTTCAGGCGATTTTATTCAGCTTTGGAGAAACTTGTCGAACTGGACGATATGACGCCACAGGCAATGGATGTCACAAAATGTTATTAATTCCTAACCCACATCAGTAGCCGTGCTTTCATAATACTGCAGTGGATTGTTAGCTAGTGAAATTTTTTGTCTTATCCATGGAAGGTATTGTTACTATAAGCACACTCAAAAAGTAAAAAATCTTCCAATGGCATCCAGAGAAGAAGTTATTATTTAGGATGTCATTTGAACCTTCCTGAATTATTAGTTTTTGTTAAAGATCCCTCCTACATTGAATATAAGTCGTCTGGTGGTAGTATGAGTACCACAAAACATACGTCATCGCGCATGAGAGGCTAAGAATTCCGGGAAGGGTCAAGAAGTTATAATAATGTGATAATTATCTCTGAGGGAAATTATTTTAGCCCGTTTTGGCAGAGGAGATATGAAAGGAGAATTTTAAAGGTGCCTAATTATCGATGATTAAGCAAAGGAATGTCGTGATGATTATAATGGGGAGAGAGAGAGAGAGAGAGAGAGAGCGAGAGAGAGAGAGAGAGAGAGAGAGAGAGAGAATCATAGACTTTACGATCATTCCTTGGTGGTCCGGTAACTGAAAGACTTACTCGCTAATTACAGGTGGGTTGATGAGCTAAAGGAACTAGAGAGAGGCAAAAAGAGAGGAAGAAGAAGAGGAAGAAGATGTAGAAGAGAAAAGAGAATAAGAGGAAGAAAAAGAGAAGAAGAGGAAAAGGAAGAAGAAGAAGAGGAGGAGGAGGAGAAAGAAGAAAGAAAAGGAAGATGAGCAGCCTTTCTGTTCCTGCGCTCTCATCCCTTCTCCCTTGTTCTCCTCCTGTCTTCTCATCCCATTTCCCTATTCCCTCTCTTTTTTTCCCCCCTTTCCCCTCCACGTTCCTCGCGTCTCTTCACTCTGTCTCCTTTATTCTCCCTTCCCGTCTTCTCTCTGTCCTTCCTCCATTACTCAATTCACCGACCATTCCCATCTCATCCTTACCTTCCCTCCCTTTCCTCTTCCTCATTCCCTCTCATCCCCACCTTCCCCTGTTAGCCCCACCTTCCCTTCCCTCCTTCTATCCCCACGCTCCCCCCTTTCCCCCTCCTCCTTTCCTATCCTTCCCTTCTTCCTCCATCCCCACCCCTCCTCCACTCCCATCCATTTCTTTCCAGGTGCTACCTATCTCTCCTTCCCCCTCCCATCCCATCTCACCCCCACTTTTCATGCCTTCCCATTCCTGCGTTCAACAACCACCCCCCTTCGCCTACCCTCCTCCCCTTTCCCCTCCAGTTCCTACCTTCTCTCCTATCCTCACCACACCTCCCTTCCCTGTTCCTCCTGTTACTCTTATTTGTTTTCCTCCCCTCCCCTTCCTTTCATTCCCTTCCTATGTCTTCATCTCCCTTCCCTCCCCTTCCCGTTTCTCGCCTTTTTACTCCTCCTACTCCTCTCCAAGTCTTCCCTCTTCCATTTTCCGTTTCCCCTCATGTCCCCTCCCTCATCTTTATACCCTCTTTTCTCTTCATCTCAACTTCCTAACCTTTACTCCACCCTCCCTATCCCATCCCCTCTCTTCCCCCACCCCAATCGCTTCTTCACTCTTCTTCAGCTCTCGATCCCCTCTCCTCCTTCTCCCCCTCCTCCTTCCTCCCCTCTTCTCCCCTCCCAGACCTCCCTTCCTGCCTCTTCTCTACCCGTCTTCCCCTCTCGATCCCATCCCCTGTCCTCCCCATTCTTCGTAACTACCTCTCTCTCTCCACACCCCACTTCCTATCCCTACTTCACCCTTACTCATGCCTCCACTTAGGCCCCATACTCTCCTACCCTCCCAGGTCTTCCTCTTCAGTCCCTCATCCACCTTCAATCCTCTCTCTACTCCACTTCTACCTCCTCTCCCCTCCCATTCCTCCCTGCTCTTCCACTTCCCCCCTCTGTCATCCTTATTCCATCATCCGTCTTCTCTCCTCTCCACTCCCCCTTCCCCCCTCCCTCCCCCTCCCCATCCCCTTTCCTCTCCCCTTCCCCTTTCCTCTCCCCTTCCCTCCCCCTCCCCATCCCTTTCCCTCTCCCCCTCCCTCCCCCTCCCCTTTGCCGTGACCCTGTGGCCCCCTCACCCTACGCACCACCCCCTTAATGACGGAACTACCCACCCACATCACTACCGCACCCTACTTGTGGTACGCTGACACACATACCTGGGGACTCAGGTAGGGAACTGCTTTTTATCATTATTATCATTATTATTATTATTATTATTATTATTATTATTATTATTATTATTTATTATTATTATTATTATTGTTATTATTATGTTTTACGAGTAACTCATTTCTTCTCTCCCTCTCTCTCTCTCTCTCTCTCCCTCTCTCTGAATTATACATACAACCCTCATTTTTGTTTCAGCCCATTCAGTACGATGTCTTGTTAAATTTACTCTTGCTACCTCCAGACGTTTTACTAAATCAAGGAAACTTCACCAAGCAGAGGGGTTATCTGAGTGTTTTTTTTTTTTTTTTTTTTGGCTGCGTTATTAACTCCTTCAGTATGATGATTTTTCTGTTTTACGTTTTCAGTTTTGGAGACCTTTATATGACATGTTAGAACTCTTAGTATATTGTCTTTACTCTCACCTGGTCCAGATTTTTCAGTTTATTCCACGCAACTTTGTGATAGAAAGATACAAAACTACTTCTCTGGACTCTTTCCATGACACTTCTTTGTGACTAGCATCATAATCTACCGTCAGTCCATTCTTACAGCTCAGCATTCAAGACTGAGAGATGGGCATTTTAGGTCAAGTTAGAGTGAAAAGAGTACAGTGAAGGAGTTAATGGAGACTGTTCCCTGCTAGCCTTCACATATATTTTAATCCTTGTTCTCTCCTAGCGATTTTAGTCACCCATGGAGAGATTTTTGGAACTGGAGGGGTTAGATGCAGCCTTAGATAACCCTCTCACTACCGGGGGATCTCCTAACCTGAGTAAAATCGTCAGGTAGCAGCAAGAATAAACTAGATAAAGCCATCCTCGCACTGAAGGGGTTAATGATGTGTCAGTCTGTCATCGCATCACCAGTCTTGCCAATTCCAAGCGACTTTGTTTATCTGAAGAGAGGTTTTCGTGCTGGAGGGGTCAGGGTTACATATATAGCTTTTATTTACCTATTCACTGCAAGAGGTCTCCAAGAAGCTGGAAAAAATCGTCTGGAGATAGGAAGAAAAAATTAAGAAACACGTAACCGGACTGAAAGGAGGCTAATTTCAACCATTTCACTCCGATGACCTATTTTTCGCTTTTGTCTTGCTTCGACGATTTTGTTCAGCATAGGAGAGATTTTCCGAACTTCAAGGATTTAAATAAAGCCCTCATTAATCCAGTCAGTACGAGAGGGATTTCTAAGGTTCAGTAAAACATAAATCGCCCGTCGGTAGCAAGAATAAGCTGTCAAAAAGGGATAATCGTACTGAAGAGGTTAATGGTACGGATGCTTTATTTCCTAAGCTGAATAAAATCCTCCGAGGGTAGTAAGAATGAACCGCCAAATATCCATCATCGTGCTGAAGAGGTTAATTTAGCCATCGCCTCACCAATCTCGCCTCGTTAGATCGGACTCCCAGACATGTAAAAAAAATAAAAATCATGTCACCCATGTTCGCAATTACCTTAGTGTTTTATTGAAGCTGACATTACTGAAGCTTAACCTCTTCTGTCTTAAGCTGAATATTATGTGGCAGTAGTTGGAATAAAGTAGAAATACGTTCTCGAGATGAAGGGGTCTACTTTTTCAGCTAGATATATTTTTGTACCTATTTTCGCTACCACCTGACGATTTGATTCAGCATACGAGAGTCCTTGCTTGTATGGGGATTAGTGGAGAGAGAGAGAGAGAGAGAGAGAGAGAGAGAGAGAGAGAGAGAGAGAGAGAGAGAGAGAGAGAGAGAGAGAGAAAGTGTTTGCTACGTTGAGTAAAATCGCCAGGGGTTTACTGGAGTACAACGAAAATACGCAGTCGAGCTAGAGGGGTTGAATAAACATGAAGACATTTTGTTTACCTGATACAGCAGTGCTCTTACGTGTATTTCCATTTTTATTATTCCTTTTTAATCATTTTCTTATTATTATTTATCACTCGCTATCTCTTTTTTGCTATTTACTATATATTAATCTTCATTCATTTCTTCTTCATCATTACCCACCATATTTTCTCAACTTCTTCGTCTATCCTCATCTCGTTCCTGCTTCCATCCATCCATCCATCTACCCACCCCTGCGCCGTCCCGTCAGGAGCTTAGGTGCTTGAGGCTAAGCTACTCATTCTAGATTTTTAAGACGAGGGGACCAGTTACTCGTCCCTGAGCGTTACCATGTGACCAATCTAGTCCATCCACCTTTAAGACTGATTCCTTATTTACCACAGATAGATGGAAAGCCTAGGCCCACTAAACCACCAGGAGCCCCTAATCTTAAATGCTCTTGTTGTCCTTCTTACTAGTGCTTTACTTATTCTTTCTCCTTACTAGTCACTTTAAAATAATCATCACATTCTTAAATTATTACTATGTATGTATTTCTGGTAAAATATCGTCTTTATTTTCATTTATATTTCCCCGATCATCTTATATTTATATAGTTGTACTCATGACCTTTAGCTTATACGCAGTGAAGGATGTGGTGGGGAAAGAGAGTGAGAAAGCAGCGGTTTTTATGGTGTTTTTTTGTGCTGTGGTGATGGTGTTTCCTGTGCTTGGTGAGAGAGAGAGAGAGAGAGAGAGAGAGAGAGAGAGAGAGAGAGAGAGAGAGAGAGAGAGTAAAAAATGAGTCAGTCACACACAGTGAGGCTCTTAGCCACGTTCTCATTGTCGTAACTTAAGCCTTTAACCCTGTGGCGGGTTTTTCACCCAATATCCTGCGATACTCGCACAAGGCCACTGCATCATCCAGGTTACCACAGTTACCCCCCCCTAGGTGTTACCCTTGGTACTCATTTTACCTACCAACTCACAAAGGGTGGATGGACACCTGAGTCGCGTGACGCCAGCTGCCCGCACCAGGATTCGAGCCCTGGCGCAAACGGCCCGGCAGCGTCCCAGTCAGCGATGCTAAGCGCTCAGCCACCGCGGGCAAGAATTACAATATACCCAGTGAGGAAGCAAAATGTAAATGGTCTCTCTCTCTCTCTCTCTCTCTCTCTCTCTCTCTCTCTCTCTCTCTCCCCAAAAACCAACCTGACCCAGCCGCCGGAAATGCTTCAATTAAGAAGTTTACCCTCACAGTCATAACCCCTGACGCCCTCTATCTGTCTGTCTGTCTGTCTGTCTGTCTCTGTCTCTGTCTCTCTGTCTCTCTCTCTCTCTCTCAGCTTTGTGCTTTAGTGTGCATCTTTCTGTTTATATGAAGGTGAACCACGTTGAGAGGAAGTCTGTAATTATGTTAATATGGAGCATTCTCTCTCTCTCTCTCTCTCTCTCTCTCTCTCTCTCTCTCTCTCTCTCATGCTTCATATCCCATTCTTATCCCACTGCTTTTACACAACTTATTTTCTCACCTTTTTTATAAGGAATATTTTTTTGGTCACGATCTTTCCCAATCTAATGATATGATTCTCTCTCTCTCTCTCTCTCTCTCTCTCTCTCTCTCTCTCTCTCTCTCTCTCTCTCTCTCTCTCTCTCTCTCTCTCATTTTATTACATCAACACAAAACAGTCTCCATGTCACCATACATTGCACATTCATTCAGTTCACACCTAAACAAATAAACACAAGCCACCAAGTCGCTCCAGCAACAACAACAACATTCCTTCACCAAGCACGTATAAGCACACACATGCACCACAGACAATAACAAATTATCATGTTCAGTACAATTTTATTCAAATGCATTTAAATAAAGTAATACCCCACACCATCCAACACATACTAAATTGCTGTAGTCCCCTCATGCGCATTAATAAAGCAGCACTTCACATCATACAGGCACAGTCTACATAATGCTGTACTATGAAATATGTGTCCAAGTAAAGCTGCACTCCACACTATATAAAATCAGATTGTATGACATTATAGTCAACACATATAGTGTATACATTACGCATATTCGAGTAAAGCTGCACTCTACACCATACAAACAAAATCAAGCAAATGCTATAAACAGTGCACTCTAACACACTGACAAAGACTAGACAGCACTATAGTAGGGACCTGTACTCAAATATACCTGTACTTAACACCATGACAATACAGCTAGATATCACTAAGGACATTATTTAAGCTACACTTCACAACATGCAAGCACAGAATGCATAGCACTATAACTGAAACATAAGATGCATTCCGCTTCATAAGTACAAACCATTTACAGTGCCGTGAATAGTCTCTTTGTAAGATTTGTACCCACATATGAGCATTCAGTTGATGAAGAATACGCAACGGTTTCGACGTGACACCCTCTGAAGATAGTCCAGGTCAGAAGAACACATGTAACTTCTCGATAAGCTACTCTCCCCGGGTGGGTATTTTTCTACGCAGACTAACTATCGGGAAAGTCAACTCATGTACTCCAGTAGTTAGCACCATACAAGCACATGATGACACTCTGGCCCTATTCCCACACTTGACACAAAACAGCATCGTAATTGTGTCGGACCTGTGAACTGGGACGAGTCTCACAAACAAGCTTCCTAATAATTTCTTGCCGTAACTTTGGGTTGTTACAGGAAGACCAAGAGACATAGAAAGATTCTGTACTCTCCTCCGTTTCTCATTCCTGTAAAAAAATAACAAGCATAGCTACAGCAGAGAGTTGATTATATGTTTTTTTGAACCTTGTCTTCAGTTCACATATCTGATCATTCAGAACTAATGAAGAGGCTGACCTCCCAAAAAAAGACATGCAGCATTCATTTTAAAAACTTGCAAACCTATAACACACACACACACACACACACACACACACACACACACACACACACACACACACACACACACACACACACACACACACACACACACACACACACACACACACACACACACACACACACACACACACACACACACACACACCCCACCTACAAACACACACACACACACACACACACACACACACACACACACACACACACACACACACACACACACACACACACACACACACACACACACACACACACACACACACACACACACACACACACACACACACACACACACACACACACACACACACACACACACACACACACACACACACACACACACACACAAGAATGCAGGCAGAGCTCCGGACATTACAAGGCTCACGTCACGACCCAGGTGACATTTCCCTTCACCTCTCAAGTCAGAATCATGTCACTTAACACAGCCGTCATTCTCTCTCTCTCTCTCTCTCTCTCTTTCCTCACCCACTGTTCTTTCTCCCTCACCCCCTGCCCTTTTCCGTACTTGGGATCCTTGTAGTACCTTGTCATGGTCTGTCCATTCTTTTACCCCCACTCTGCCTACCCTTACCCCCAAGCTGCCTTCCCTTACCCCCAAGCTGCCTACCATTACCCCCACGCTGCCTACCCTTACTGACATGCTGCCTTCCCTTACCCCCACGCTGCCTTCCCTTACCTTCATCCTGCCTGCCCATTCATCCTCTCTCTCTCCTGCCTATTCCTTCCCCTTTTCTTCGTCCCTTCCAATCCCTTTTTTTTCGTTTCACTTCCCTTCCTTCCGTCTATCCTGTTTTCCTTCCTCTGCCTTTCCTTGTGCCTTTGTCTTCACTACCCCGTCCTTCCCTTCCCTCGCGTCCTTCTACCTGCCCCTCCCTGTCCTTCCCTGCCCTGTACTCTGCCCTAACCTCCACCGTGCTCTTCATTCTGTTCTTTCATGCGCTTGCCATTCCATTCCTTTCCTTTTTACTTCTTGCTTTCCTTTCATTTCGCTCTTTTTCGTTTCCTTCTTTTGAGTTCCTTCCCTTCCCTTTCTTTCGTTTCCTTTCCTCTTTTTTCTTTCTCTTATCCTACACGCTTCCCTGTTGTTGATTTTGTTATTGTTGTTGTTGTTTTGTTGTTGTTGCTGTTATTATTATTATTATTATTATTATTATTATTATTATTGTTAATGTTATTGTTCTTATTGTTGTTGGTATTGTTGTTTAGTTATTATTGTTTTATTGTTATTGTTATTACTGTTATTATTATTCTAGGACAGGAAGTGTTAGCTCCACTGAAGGGACTATAGGCAGCGTATATATCACAGAAGAACGTAGTGGGAGGTGCAAACAGCCAAGAAGCAATAATTACTAACAAAGCATTATCCCCAGTTTTGAACGGCTTAATATTCTTCATATCCACAATATCATTCCAGAGTATTCCAGAGTTTAATGCCTGACGAAATAAAACACCTAGAATACTGCCATACATTACGTTTTTGTAGTCCCAAAGCCCAATAGATCCAGGTTCGATCTCCGGCTCGGGCAAGGAACAGTTTAAGTATGGGAATTTTGTTAAAGCAGACCTTACTGATCTACCAGACGACTCCCCGACATGTTGTAAATACACCTCCTCTTAAACCAACACGCCAGTCCTGGATGAGGCAGCCCTAGCATGTATTCAGTATGGACGGTGGTTGTTAGCGCCGAAGTGGTAACATGTGGAGGTGTATAGTATGTAGGAGGACTGATGGACCTCAGAGAACGGGCTGTAATGCGTATTCCTAGAGTCGGACAGTAAAACACACACACACACACACACACACACACACACACACGAAAAGGACTGATTATTTAAGTTTAATGAATATCGGTTCATATGGACCTGCTGTAAAGGTGGTGGTAGTTTAGTATGCGAAGGATGGTCAACAAGAAGGAATGTCTTACGAAGTAGAGTCGGGGATACATCCTAGCTTGCATCCTGTTCTCCGTTCCTTGTGGTCTCTCTCAGCCTTTCCTTGAACCCTGTCCTAATGTACCCAACCTGTCTTACCTTACCCAGCCCTGCCCTATCCTAATTATACAGGTCTTGTTCTACCCTACCCTACTCTGTGCTTCCTAATCCAGCCCAGCCCAACCTACTTTAGTCTACCCCATTATGCTCAACCCTACCCTACCTTACCGTACCTTGCCCGCCATACACCACTCCATCCCACCCGACCCTTCCGTACCCCAGCTTACTCTCACCTACCCTACCTTACCCTACCCTACCCTACCCTTCCTAACCCTAACCTACCCTACCCTACCCCATCCTGCCCTATTCTACTCTGTCTACCCCGTCCAACTCTGTCCTAACCTACCCTGCCCCGTTCAGTCCTCGACCTAATTCCTGAACTTTACCACTATCCTCGTCCTTCACCGTGCTAAATATCCTACCAAACTTCTTACCTTCCCTCACTCTGTTGCCTTTAACTCCATTAGCCAGAGGATTTTATTTTTTTTTTCCCCAGCTACCGAAGGATTTTATTTAGCAAGGAAGCGCAGTCTTATAGTGTGGCAGGATTAATGAAGGATATGTCTAACCCCTCAAGTACAAAATAAATCGTCTGGAGATAGCAATAATGAAAGCATAAATACATCACTGGAGTTACGAGGTTAACTCTTTGACTGCGACGGATTCCCCTGAGATCAGTGAAGTCTTTTGATGGTAGCTGGAATGAAATAAAAGCTATTTTATTCTCTGAAATCGCTTTTCGAGGTAGTTAGAACGCTTTTTGTGGCAGTTTTTTAATATATTTACTGATGTGAATTCCTCAGAGTTGAATAAAATCGTGTAGCCATTAGGGTGAAAAAAAAAAATAGTTTGTATATCGCAGACCTGTGCTTTTGACCGGAGCTTCTTTGTTGTCCTCTAAGCCTCTTCTCCCTTGCTTTGGCCTACCTTGCTTTGGACTGCCCTGCCCTGCCGTTTCGTACCCTGTCCTGCTGTACCCTGTCCTTCCGTGCCTTGCTCTTCCTTTCCTTGTACTGTCCCGTTCAGTCTGGTACCTGCCTGTTCTCCCTGCTATACCCTGTCTCGCCGTGCCTAAGTGTTCCTTTCTCTGTCCTGTCCTACCCTGGTCTACCCTGTCTTGCCTTGCCTTACCATGCCTTGCCTTGCCTTGCCTTGCTTTGCTCTGTCTTGCCTCCCCTGCACCGCCTTGTTGTGTCTTGCCTTACCCTGCCATGCCCTATCCTGGTTCATTAAAGGAACACATTTAACCTTTTCTTCTCTGTGTTGCCTACTACCACCAGGAGAAGTAATGTACGTGCCTTGAATTACCCAACCCTACTCTACTCTGCCCTGCCCTGCTCTGCCCTGCCTTGCTGTGCTTTACCCTGCTATGCCCTGCCCTGCCCTGCCCTACCTTGGATGACCCTGCCCTCATCTCCACTTACCTGCCCCGTTTTGCCTTGCCCTATCATCCTTGCCCTTCTCTGCCCTGCCCTGCATGACTGTCCTTGTCCCGTTAGTCCTAGCCCTGACCTGCTCTGTCTTATCTTATTTTTGTCCTGCCCTGCCCTTCCCTACATTATTAATGCCCCTGTCTTGTCATGCCTTACCTTCTCTTCCTTTCCTTTCCCCTTCCATCCCTTCCCTTCGCTGCCGTGTGCTATTCCTGTCTCGCTCTATCTTGTCTTGCCCTGCCCTGCTTTGCCCTGCATTGTCCTCCTCTGCCCTGTCTTGTTTCTGCCCTGTCTTGTTTCTGCCCTTGCCCTGTATTGCCTTGTTTTGCCCTGCTCTGTCTTGCCCAGCCCTACTCTGATCTACCCTGCCTTGTCTTGTACTGCCTCGTCGTTACCTGCTCTGATCTGTCTTGCCTTGTCATGTCTTGTCCTGATCTGTCCTGCCCTGCCATGCCTTGTCTTGTCCTGTCCTGCCGTGCCCTGCCCTGCCCTGCCCTGCCCTGCCAAACCCTTCCTTGCTCTGCCTTGCCCCACCCTGCCTTACCCTCCCCTGTCCTACCCTGCTTTCCCCTGCCCTGCCCTACCCTGCCCTGCCTGTCTGTACCCCTAAAGGATGTCCCTAAAATGGACAAGAGTTGCGTGTTAGGACATCCGGGTGAGTGGCCGGGGGGGGGGGAGAGAGAGAGAGAGAGAGAGAGAGAGAGAGCGGGGTGAAGCGTCATTTTATTCATTATTCATACATTCAGCTGTCACCTTATCGTCACATACAGTACATCTGTTGCGTTATTCATACATGTCTCTTTCTCCATACATCTGTCATGTATTTGTCGTACCTCTATCACATCAACCATGCATAAATAGCACATTATCACTAAATCCTTCATATCCTTGTATCCGTCGCCTTATCCATGCACCAGTCACACTATCCAGTTCTACCCACATATCTACCCATCATCCATAAACTTATCACTATATGCCTTCATCAGTCTATCACTTTGTAAATACCCTCGTTGTTGCCATTACACTGTACGGTATATATCTCCCCAGTCTCGAGAAATGCGATGGAGAAGTAGTACATAAGAAGATGACATGGGAAGTTTTTCTTTCTCTTTATTTTACCCCTTCAGTACCATGGTGTCTTTTGTAATTAAATCTTGCTACTTCCAGAGGATCATTTTTCAGCACAGCGGAGTCTTGGAACAGAGAAGATTAATTTCCACCATACTGAGCCACTCCGGTATGAAAAGTCTCTCTGAAGCTTGCCTGGAGGTAGCACGGAAAATACTTAAATATGCCATCGTAGTGAAGAGGTACAATAGGGTGGTTGGTACAGAGAAAAGAGGTTTAGTCAAGAAGGTACAATGGAGTGAAGCAAAATGATTATTGTTTAGAATAACCCCTGAAGACCAGTGACGTGTTTTCCCTTTTCATTCTGCACATCTCGTCAGTTTAGTCAGGGTAGGAGAGGGTTTTGGCATTGCAGGGATGACAGTAGATATGGCACTGTATTTCGGCACTGGAGGAGTTAGATCTAGCTTCCACTGACGCCTTCCCTGCTAGGGTTCTCTCGGAAATTGAATAGCATCATGTGCAAGTACTGTAGGGAGTGTAAAGCAGTGTCATCGGACTGAAGAGGTTAAGTTGTTTTGCTTCTGTACCCAGGCACACTAGTGTGTGTGTGTGTGTGTGTGTGTGTGTGTGTGTGTGTGTGTGTGTGTGTGTGTGTGTGTGTGTGTGTGTGCGCGCGCTTAGAAAAGACAATATATACTAAAAACCTAACTTATTAGGTAAGACTGTGATGTGGTGTTGATCTGAGTGAGAGAGATGGTGCTCTGTACGCACCTCCATTCACTGGGTCTCAGAGAACAGAGTGACTGTACTGGTTTTACTCTAACTTGACCTAGATTTTTGTCCTTTTGCAGCTCACTTCACGCAGCCCAGTGGTAGAAAAAGACAATCGTGCAGCTCCTCATCCTTGCCATAACAGTTCTTTGTGACTAGCATCATATGCAAGTGGTAACCTGTTACTACAAGTGATCACTGAAGATGGAGAGATGGCATTTTTAGGTCAAATTTGAGTAAAAAGGGTATGCGTATAGTCTGTTCTGGGAGTCAGTCCCATATATATATATATATATATATATATATATATATATATATATATATATATATATATCATCAGCCGTTTGAGTATCCACTGCAGGACCGGCCTATCCCGACCGAAGTAGGGACGATACAGCCAATGTATCTCTACCAAGTGGCTTAGGCTGTCTGGTAGAGACTATATGTAGGGTGACAAGTGCTTGTAAATATAATTTTAGTGTTGTAGTGGCTTTGGATATGTGTGTAGTCTGTGGACCAAGTGTAATCGGTCCGCGGAAGCCGACTGGGTGCCAACATACTTTACAGTATGCGACACTGGTTCAACCACAGCACCCCTGGTGTCCGCCAAAGCAGTATATGGCCGGGAGAACGCTTCCTAAGTTTATTACCCTGGCGGGGCGCGAACCCTCGCTCTCCAGTGTACGAAAACGCACACTTTACCACAGAGGTTCCATATATATATATATATATATATATATATATATATATCCTTGCTTCTCTAAAATTTACATAACCTGAGTTTAAAAGCAATCCACACAAATTTCATCAAAGACAGGGAGAAAAACGAAAGAAACAATGAAAAGAACAAAATAAAAAATCTGAATGAAACTGTACACTACAGTACAAACTGTAAACACAAGGAAAAGACAAAGAAAAACGACAAGGCAGTTTGATTATTAAAAAAAAAAAAAAAAAAAAAAAAAAAAGGCTGCTTTACCGCACATCCAATGATTCCCACAATGAAGGCTGGCCCAGCACGCTCAAGGCATCACAGCCATAATTTATCGTCCGGTTTTCGAAATATGTGTGACGGTATGGGCCATATTTTTTTCCCTTTTATTCTCGCTTTCAAATTTATGGGTCTTTCTTTAGCCTCCACTTTGTTCTCTCTCTCTCTCTCTCTCTCTCTCTCTCTCTCTCTCTCTGTTATCGTTCACGAAGCCTTTCTTATATGTCACACGACCTCTCTCTCTCTCTCTCTCTCTCTCTCTCTCTCTCTCTCTAAATCAGTCATGATATCAATACAATAGTTCAGAAAGAGATAGAGAAGGAAATAGATATATAGATAGACAGATCGATAGAGACAGATATATATATATATATATATATATATATATATATATATAGAGAGAGAGAGAGAGAGAGAGAGAGAGAGAGAGAGAGAGAGAGAGAAATTCGTACTGATTCAGGTAAGGCAGGCAATGAGGTGAGAAAAAGAATCAGAGATATAAGGAATAGTACAAAATATATCATGACGTAAAAAATGGACATGAATTAGAGAATAAAGAATTGATATTAGGGGAGCAGGAAGTATGTGGTTGTGCGGAGATAGATAGATAGATAGATAGATAGAGAGAGAGAGAGAGAGAAGAAGGGAAGGAGGGAGAAATCGAAGGAGTAAGGGAGGGAAAGAGGAGATAATTTGAGACAGGAGCGATGTAAAGGAGAGAACGAAGGATGAATTGAGAGAGGAAAGAAGGAAGAAGAGATGGAGGAAAGGTGTGAGGGAAGGAGACAAGGATGGAGGGAGGGAGGAAAGAAGGGCGTCTGTTCTGAAGGTCGAATTAGCCTGTCCTCTCCCTCCCTCCCTTCCCTCCCCTCCCTTCTCTCCCCCTTCCTTCCCTCCTCCCTTCCCCTCTCTCCCGTCCTTCCTTTCCTCCTCCCTTCCCTCCCGTCCTTCCTTTCCTCCTCCCTTCCCTCCCTTCCCCTCTCTCCCCTCCTTCCCTCTCTCTCCCTCTCTCCCTTCCTTCCCCTTCCCTCTCTCTCCCCTTCATTCCCTCCCTCCCTCCCCGCTTTCCTACCTTCCTCCCTCCTTCCCCGCTTTCCTACCTTCCTCCCTCCTTCCCCGCTTTCCTACCTTCCTCCCTCCTTCCCCGCTTTCATACCTTCCTCCCTCCTTCCCCGCTTTCCTACCTTCCTCCCTCCCTCCCTCCTCCTCCTCTTCCCCCTCTCCTTCTCTTCCCTCTCTACCTCTCTCTCTTCTCTCCACTTGCCTCTCTCCCTACTCTTCCCTTCCCCGCTTCCTTTCTCCCCCTCCTTCCCTTCCTTCCTCTTCCCTCCATTTCCCACTCTCCATTCTCCTTGCTTCCCTCCCCCTTAACTCCCTCCCATTTCTCTTGCTTTCCTACTCTCCCCCTATTCTTCTCATGTCTCCTCTCCCTTTCCTTCCCTTTCCCCCCCTCCTTCTTTTCTCATTCTCTCCCTCCTTCATCCTTACTTCCATCTCTCCCACCTTCCTTCTTTCTATCTCTTCCTTCTTCTCTCCCTCCACCCCCCCTTCCTTCATTCCCCTGCTTATTCCCTCTGTCACACCTTCCTTCCCCCTCTTATTTTTCCTTCCCACCATTCCCTTCCCACCATTCCCTTCCTCCCTCCTTCCCTCCCTCCCTTTTTCTCTCTTCTACTTCCCTTTCCTCCCTCCTCACTCACTTCTTCTTTCCTCCCCCACTTTCTCTTCCTCCGTCCTTCTGTCCTTACTTCCCTCCCTTCCTCCTCCTTACCTCCTTCCCTTCACTTTCGCCTTCCTTCCCTCACTTCCCTCTTCTTATCACCCCCTTTCTTCGTACTTCATCTCTCTCTCTCTCTCTCTCTCTCTCTCTCTCATGTCCTTCAGTCCTTCCTTCAGTCCTACTTTATCTGTCCCTGCTTCCCTTTCCCTTTTTCCTCCCTCCTTCCCTCTTTTCTATCCTTCCTTCATTCTTTGCTCCATCTCTCCTTACTTCCCTCCTTCTCTCCTCTCTCCCTCCTTCATGCCACACCATCGGTCGTGACTCGAGCAGGCCTCTCCTCCCTCACTCCTTCCCTCCCCACCCCCACAAGCAGTTTCGTCTTCCGGGTCTTTCTCTCCCTCCCTCTCTCCCTCCCCCCTTCCCTTCCCTCCCTCGACTCATCTCCTCCCACGGGTTAAATTTATCTTACCTTTCCTTCACCCTGTCTATTGTTTCCTCCCTCCTTAGCTCTTTTTCACCCTTATTTTCTTAACATCTCCTCTTTCGTCTCCCTCCAGTTCTTTCCCTCACACTTTTTATTGTTTCCTTCATAATTCTCTCTCTCTCTCTCTCTCTCTCTCTCTCTCTCGTATCTTCCTCCCTTTCCTTGCATTTCCATTCTCTCCCTCTTTCCTTTACCTCGTCTCTGTTTTCTTCCTCCTTAGTCTTTCTGTCCCCTTTTCCTCTTTCACTTCTCCATTTTCTTTTCTTGTTTCTCTTCCCTCCTTTCTTTTTCAATTTCTTCCTTATTTTTCATCTTTCATTCTTTTGTCCCTCCTTTTCACCCTTATTTCCTTCCATCCTCCCTATTTTCCCTATAGTAATTAGTTTCCTCGTTGAGCTCCCTTATTTTCCTACATTTTTTTTTATTTGGCCTCCTTCCCTCCCTGATTTACCTCCATTCTACCTTATTTTCCTGCCTTCCTGACCTTTTTTGCTTTCCCTGTCCCTTTTTTTCCCCTCCACCCCTCTACATTTCCTCCCTTTTCTCCCTTCCTTCTCTCCCTTCTTAGTTATTTTTATTTCTCTTTTTCCTTCCCTTTTTTTCTTGCTTTTCTTTCCTCTCCCTTTACTTCCTTCATCTTGTCTACGGTTTCCATTCGTCGCTTTTCCTTTCTTTTCCATCACATCTCCTTAAACCATCCTTTGTCTCCTTTCCTTTTCCTCTCGCGAATTTTCTTTCCTCCTGTCATTCATTCCTCTCTCTCTCTCTCTTTCTCTCTCTCTCTCTCTCTCTTTTTTCCCCACTTCCTGTCTTTTCTCCTTCCTGGCTTCTCTTCTCTAACTTATTACTCTTTTCTCTCCGCTTTTTCCTTCCCTCTCCTTCATTTCAACCTTCTCCTCTGATCGAGCTCGGGCCGAAATTTCAGTATGTAAGTATATATATTTTTTTCCATCTGCACAGTTCACGGTAGTATTTTTTTGTTTTTGTTTATAAGCAAAGAAGAAGGAACCAAAGACCAGGTGCCTGCAAATTGCTCCCTCCGAGAAAAAACATAAACAAGAAAACAGAGAGCCAATGAAGACCCTTCCCCATCACTTTCACCATCATCATCACCATCATCTTCACCGCACCACCACCACCACCACACCACACCACATCACATGGCATCACATCACACAGCACGACACTAACCCCGTTTCCCAGCACCCCTCAGTCTCACCCCACGCCTTACGAAGACGGATTCATTCACGAAAGCCATTCACTTAACCGGAGCCCCGTCTTACCGGATTCTCGCTAAACCGGACCTGATCATTAAAACCATTCACTAAACCGGTCTGGGCAACTAGTACCGGGGTGATGAACCTGGGAGAGAGAGACAGGAGAGGAGAGGAGAAGGCGAGGAGGATAGGAAAGGTGGAGAGGCTAGCGAAGAGAGGAGGTGGAGGAGCGAGGAAAGGAAGTAGGAAGATAGGAATGATGATGATTAGGAATAGAAGGAAGAGGAGGAGGCGAAGCAGAAGGACAAGTGAGGAAAGGGAACTTGAAGATAAATATAATGGTGACGATCAGGAGGAGCAGAAGTGGAAGGAAGAGGAGTAGAGGGAGGAAGGAGAAGAGAAAGGAGAAAGGGGAGGAGGAAGAGAAGGAGGAGAGCTGGCATAATGTTGTGTAGTGGTGATGATTAGGAGTGGGAGGAAGAGGGAAGAAGGGGGAAGGAAAGTGAAAGAAGAGGGGAAGGGGGATGAAGAGGAGGAAGACAATAGGAATACTGCTGTGTTGTGCGAGAAAGAAAAGTGAAAGGACGCAGAGAGAGGAAGAGAGGATGAGGATGGAAAAGACAGTAAAGACGATGATTAGGAGAAAAAGAAGAAGAAGAGGGGGGAAGGGAAGAAGAGAATGAGGAGGAGGATAATATGGGAAGAGGAGGACTAAGAGCAGAAAGAAAAGGTAAAGTAGTAGAAGGAAGAGGAGGAGGAAGAGAAGCTGGGAAGAGAAACGCATGTGAGGGAGGAAAGAATGGGGATAGTTCGGGAAAGCAGTGGGGAGAAAAGGAGGTCAGAGGAAAGTCTCTCTCTCTCTCTGTCTCTCTCTCTCAGTGGTGGTGATAGTGTAGTAGTAGTGATGGTGGGTAGTAGTTCTGATGGTAATGGACTTTGGTGAAACAGGTGTTAGCGGTGTCGGTGGTGGTAATGATGGTGGTAAGTGGGTATGTTGCTGGTGGCAGTGGTGGTAGTGGTGGTAGCTGCACTGTGGTAGTTGTGGTGGTAGTGGTGGTGATAGATGATGAATGATTGATGCTGCTGTGGTGGTGAATGGTGGTGGTTGCGAAGGTGGTGGCGGTGGTGGTGGTGGTGGTAGTGCACAGTAGTAGTGGTGGTGGTGGTAGAGGTGGTGCTAGGGGATGAAGGACTGGTGATAATGTGGTGGTGATGATGCTGATGGTGGTGGTGGTAGTTGCAGTGTGGTGGTAGTGGTGAAGGCTTCACTGTGGTGGTTGTGATAGATGATGAAGGATTGGTGCTACTGTGGTGGTTTTGGTGGAGGTGGCTATGTAATGGTGGTGGTGGAGGTGTGGTAGTAGGTGATGGAGAATTGGTGGTGATGTGGATCTGGGGTATGTGGTGTATGTGGATGTGATGTATGTGGTTGTGGTGTACGTGGATGTAGATGTTGTGGATGTGGATGTGGATGTTGTGGATGTGGTGTATGTGGAGCCGTGACCCAGGGTGTTGGTGTGGTGGATCTTTGCGGCAGTGGCCCGACCTTGCCCTCCCTTCTTCCACCTCTTTCCTCCTCCACCTCTCCACACATTATGCCTTCCTTCCACAGTTAACGACACATCTTACCTCCACTTCTGATGTTTCCTCGTCCACCTACCCACTTAAACCACCTCCATGCGTTCTTTCACATCTCTTTTCTCTTTTTTTCTGTCCTATCCCCTTCCACCTCTCCACTTTGGCCTCCTCCACCCGTCTTCCTTCATTTGTCTCCTCGATTTCTCCACACTTATCTCCTCCACGCGTTGTTTCCACATCTTTCCTTCTATCCACCTATGCCCTATATCCTCCTTTCCACCATTCCATACAGATTTCTATTCCACTCGTTTCTACCACTGTCTTCCTCCTCGCCACTTTTGACCCTTACTGTTCCTACCTCTCCACTTAGACTAAATCCACATAGCTCCTGTACTTCTGGTCTTCTCCACCTCTCCACCCAGACCTCCTCCACAATCAAACTTCTTTCCACTTTCGTCTTTCATCCTCTCTTCCACCTCTCCACTGTCATTTATTTTCTCCATCACCCATCCACTCAGACCTCCACACGTTCTCTTCCACATCCTTCTCCTCTCTTTTGTCCTTAATCCTCTCCGCGCCTCCACCCGACCTTGCTCTCCCTCCACCTCTTTCCTCCTCCACTTCTCCACTAAGGCTTCGCTTCTTGTCATCAGATTTTTTCCTTCCATCCCACCACGTCATTCCTCCTTCCACTCTCTCTCTCTCTCTCTCTCTCTCTCCAACCCAACCCACATCCCATGCCAGAAATGGAATGGGAACGAGGAGGCGGAGGATAACCCGTTGTCTTTCTAGGTCCCCTTCCTCCTTGCGCGTAAGCGCGCGCGCGCGCACACACACACACACACACACACACACACACACACACACACACACACACACACACACACACACACACACACACACACACACACACACACACACACACACACACACACACACACACACACACACACACACACACGTGAATAGACTTCAATACAGTAACACACTTTCGGGTTCATTCTATTCACCCCAGGCCAATTCATTCAGCATATGGGTGACCGGGCTTAGTAAATCGGGTTAATAGACTTTGCTTTTAATCCCCTGCACCCAGACGCTTTCCTTAATCTACTTGAAATCGTCTGGTGGTTGTTACAAATATAATGTATGATAGGCGTTATCGTGTCTATATACTGTATATGTATATGTATACACACACACACACACACACACACAGATAGATAGATAGATAGATAGATAGAGAGAGAGAGAGAGAGACGTGGCCTTCTGGGGTCTAAAAAGGAGTTGTTTTTTCTCATAATATCTGATAATTTCTTACGTGTGTCGTAGTGCATTGAATTTTCTCATATAGAGATTCTGCTTCTGTGCTTTTGCTATCAATCTGTATAGATAAGCACATATGTTTTTAACACTTTAGCCGGGAATTGAACCCGGAATTCCTAGATAGGAACCAAGCACAGTGTCGCTATACCATGTCGTGGTAAAAGCCTTTATCACGCTATGCTATAGCGACACAGTGCCTGGTTGCTGTCTAGGAGTCCCGGGTTCGATTCCCGGCTAAAGCGTTAATAACTTTCTACAATATGTATGCACGTGTAATGCATATTTCTCCTACAAATATATATATATATATATATATATATATATATATATATATATATATATATATATATATATATATATATATATATATATATATATATATATATATATATATATGGATTAGAGAAGTCGATAGATTGACACATAGTCATATTTTGCATTAGTAATGTTATAAAAGGATGTTTATAGGTAATGTTCAAGATAAATCACCGAGAAAGTGCTTTTATAAAATCTCCTTAGCCAGCAGAATACGACGCATAGCCCTCTTGGGAAGGTCATTTATGTATCATATTTATCCATTTTTGTGAGTAATAGGTAATAGTGCCTGTAAGATTATTCAATACTTTCACGACGGTGGAAAACTTAGCTGTTTTATCGTGGTTACTTCAGGACGAGTTTACTTAGCTGGGTTGTGGCAGCTCTCAGCATTATCAGTTCCTTCAGTGTGAGGTGGTTCTCCCAGGTCGAATAACATGGTCTGGCCATAGTAGGAACAAAGTCGTCATCGGAGTGAAAGAATTGTTTATTTATTTTTTTTTTTTTTCAGTCACAGAGGTCCTTCATGGGTTGAAGAAAGTGACTGGCGTTAGCAAGAATGAAATTAAAAAGCGCTGTCCCACAAAAAGTGTTAATAGACTGTTTCGAACCAGGATAAAAGTCGTCTGGCCTTTAGAAGATTGAATTATAAAACGATGCTATGACACAGAAGGAGCTAATGCGTGGTCTGGATTACTATTATTGTGAAGCCTATCATTATGCCTCGCACGATTACATTCCTTCCCTTATTAGCATTTGTGTAATCGTGATCATTATTCTTACACCAGACCTTGTTGTGTGTGTGTGTGTGTGTGTGTGTGTGTGTGTGTGTGTGTGTGTGTGTGTGTGTGTTATTCTCCTCTTTGTTTATTTACGTGTGCTGGTGCCGTATTGTTTTTATTTTTTTATTGTTAATTTTCTGCCTTGGCTGGTGCAAGCGGGGTGTCCAAGAACTGAACTGTGGGTAACTGTGGTCTCCACATTATAGTGGAAATCTGTTTATCTTCCTATAGCCAGACGTCTTAATCCGGTAAGGGGTGGCCACGGACAAATCACCTCCATGTCGTCCTGTACCCCGCCGTTTTGCAGCCCTCACCCCAGCTCACAGACCCCTATCTCACATACCTCTCCACTTCATCCCTCCATCTCATAATGGAAATGATATTGTATTTGCCCAGGTTTTTGCTTCTTCTTCCTTCCTTCCAACATTTCAGTCTGGTGCCATTCCTTCATTTCTTCACCGATTGAGTTCATACTTGGGACGATTATTCCTTGGGCAAGTCTCCCTGAAAGACTTTTTCTGGGGGGGGGGGGAGTCTTTTAAATGTATTATGAGGTTAAAGGTCAAACCATATTAACACACACATTTGGGGATCTTGTGTTCTTGAATGTTTATTAATCATCATGGCATTATCCACGAAAGTCTGATCCTTTCCATGAGTCGGTGTACTGTAGCTAAGTGTAGACTATCTTGCATTCTTTTGGAATATGTTGGCAGTCTTTAGTGAAAATTTGAATTATTACAGGATGTGGGTGACCTGCCGACACCATCCAACCTACGAAACTGAGACTGTGAGGGAGGTTGACTTTTACAGTGAAAGGTAAACACTTTCGGTTTTATCATTTTCTGTGCTCCTTTTTTTCTTCCCTCTTTTCTGCGTAATGTTTATATATGGACAGCCAACCTACAGAATAAGACTTAGAGACAATGGCTTGTACGAGTAAAAAGGTAAGCATTTTCCTGGCTTTAGGCTCTACTATCATTGCTTTTCTTCTGTGATATTCATTTCGACAGTCAGCCTACGGAATGAGACTTAGCGATAATGGTTTTTCTGTGCAATTAGCATTTTTAATTTTGCCGCAGCCACAAAGATGGCCAAATGCAGTGTGTGTGTCCCTTAATGTATCACTCACAGTCACTGTACCGTTTTGAAGAATGAAATATGGCAGGTTGGAACCAGAGCGTCTTATGAGCATCATACTTTCACTTCCATCAATTTTTGCCTCGGTCACAGGGTTCCAGACCTTATGGGGTGTGTGTTGAGGGATGGATGTATTGATGGTGTGTCTGGTGTTCGACAGTGGCGTGTCTGAGGTGCGTGTGGTGTGCCTGTAACGTGTTAGGGGTGTGTTTGGTATGTGTCCAGAGACAAGTGACATGTTTGGGACGTGTCATGGTGGTGGATACGACTGAGATTAGTTTGGCTATCAGAGGAGTCCTTTGTCATGTTCAACAACGAAAAACAGAGACGCTGGGTTATACAAGTGAAGTCGAGCATTTGCCGAGGTTTATTCGAAAATTTATCGGGTCAACAACATCCAGTGAGATTTTGAGGTCTGAAGACTTGACATCTAGTACGTATAGACGGGGCAAGACACTCAGAACATTCTGTCAGATATATACCTACATCGAGTAAAACCAGCACACGTCGTTAGTCTTTCATTACACGTATATTCGCCTGAGTAGCTGTGTAGTCTATCAGTATTCAGCTCACTTCATATCCAGTTTTCTCAGAGATCACTGGTCGGAAAGCTAAATATGCGGCCCCGCTGGAGAATAGTGGATCCGATATCAGTAAACTCCAGTCGGTCAGCGAGAAGCAATGATGATGATTATAACGATGATGATGATGATGATGATGATTGTGGAGATGATGATGATGATGAAGTATATGCCTAATTGTATCCTTCCTACCCGGGCGCAGCAATACATACATACATACATACAAACAGACATGCATAAAGTTTTGGACATAAATATTGATCCACTTCATAACTATAAATAAGACAAAAAACTTTTCACAAAATTATGTTGGAGTTTCATAATAACTCCAGCTAAATATGGGACGATATTCTTGTCTGCGACTGTACATACATACCCTTAATATTCAGTAACGTTAATAAGTTACGTTTGTGCGTTTAATTATTCATGCAGGGAGGGCGTGGTGGGAAGGGGTGACTTATATGTTTGTCTGTATGTTGGCTTGCTTGGGAGATTAGCAGAACAAAAAAATGACCTCTCTCTCTCTCTCTCTCTCTCTCTCTCTCTCTCTCACTCACACACACACACACACACACACACACACACACACACACACACACACACACACACACACACACACACACACACACACACACACACACACACACACACACACACACACACACACACACACACACACACACACACACACACACACAATGTCAGCAAGAGGGAAAGGTGTTAACATGAGAGAAAAGAATATGGCCATGGTAGGAAGCTAGTATCAGCGTGGGAGGAAAACATTTCAGCATGAGAGAACTCAGGTGCCATCATCATCATAAATGCCATCCCCTGCTTCGTATCAACAATAACAGTATTTAAAATAATAATGATAATAATAATAATAATAACAACAACAACAACAATAATAATAATAATAATAATAATAATAATAACAATAATATATCATTATTTCTATGCGATATATATCAGAGGAAAAAGAAGAAAATTGGAGGGTCATCACTAGAAAAGAAGTCCGCATAGGAGTAGCTGAAGTAATTAAAAAAAAAAATGTGAATTTAAAAGAAAGAAAATAAAAGTGTCCTTACGTGAGGAAAAATATACGCAAGGGAGAACTGTTATAAAAAGAAAAAATATATAAAAAATGACGATGAGAAGTGAACAAAACCGTCGAGATGGAAAGGAAAGACATTAAGTATAAAGACGAGAGGAAAAGATTTGTTAAAATGTAAGGATTTGAGGGAAAGAACATATTTAAGGATGAGGAAAAACTGAAAGTGCAAGGGTGGCATGGAGAGAGAGAGAGAGAGAGAGAGAGAGAGAGAGAGAGAGAGAGAGAGAGCAATTTTAGGTGTTAGTAAAAAGTGAGGAAAGGAGGAAACGAGGAAATAAATGTGGAGATGGAAGGGAAAGATTAGTTGTGTAAGGATGAGGGAAAATACAAACGTAAGTTGCGAGGGAAGATTAAGAAATGTGAGGATGGATGGGGGAAGCGAAAAGTTGAAAGATCGAAATGAAAATTGTCGAAAGAGGGAGAATAAAAGGTTTAAGATGTGAGGAAACGAGTTAAACCCATCAGGATTGGAGGGAAAATAAAGAAAAAACAATGAAAGAAAAAAAATAAAATGCTACTGTGGATGAGAAAAGGTATAATGACACAGAAAAAAAAAGAGAAAAAATGGCCATGAAAAGCCTAAAATGTGTGATGATAGGAAGAAGACAGTAAATTGTTAGGAGCGCCAGGACTGCAAAGTGTGAAAATTACCAGAATAAGTAGGAAAAAAGTGTCAGGACAGGAGAAGAGGGTAAAACGTGTCATAAATGGAAGAAAGGAACAAAAACAGCGTCTGGTTAATTAAATGCCAGGATGGGAGAAAGGTAAAACAGTGTCAAGGTAAATGTGAAGAAATGTCAGGGTGTGCAAAAGGGTAAGGAAGTGTTAGAATAAGTGTTAAAAAAATTCGCAGTGGGACAAAACGTTAAAAAAAAGTGTCAGGGCAGCCTTGAAAAAGCGTCTGGATAGAAGGAATAGAGTTGAAACAGTCAGGATGGGAGGAAAACAGTTAAAAAGTGTCAGAAAATGACGGAAATTAACAAGTGCCAGAATGGAAGATACAGCTGAACATGTCAGGATGGAAGGGAGAAAGTAAGAGCGTCAAGATAAATAAAAATGTGTCAAGAGAAGAGGAAAAAATCGTCTGCCTGGAAGATCCTTGTCTATAGGCAGCGTGGGAGGGGGTGAAGGTTAAAGATCTGGAGGGGGGAGGGTGTGGGAAGAGGAGAAGGGGGAGGGTGGAGAAGGGAATGGGGAGGATGGAGAGGGGAAGGGGGAGGTTGTGGATACGGGGATCGCTGGTGGGGAGGAGATGGGGAGTTGTGGCAATGGGAGAAGGAGGGAGGGAGTGGGTATGGGGGAAAAGGGGGACCGAGAGAGGGAGGTTGTGGAGGGAAGGGGGAGGAGGGAGTGAAGGAATGGCACTGGTACAGAGGGAGAGAGTGGGATTGAGGAAGTGGCAGAAGGAGGTAGGAGAAGTGGGATAAGATGTGGGAAGGGAAAGGGGGAGAGAGAGAGAGAAGGCGTGCGAGAGGGAAGAGGACATGGGAAGAGGGGGAAGAAGGAGGAAGAGGGGGTTGGAAGGGCTGGGGGGCTTCCTCTCCCTGACCTTCTCCTGTATCACGGATTTATCAGGATAGAGGAGTGGATAGAGTGATTAGGTGGGTAGTGGAAGAGTGGAGGGATTAGGTGGATGGAAGATGGATGTTAGTTGGATAGGTGAAGGGTGGAGGAATTAGGGTGACAGAGAGAGAACTGAGGTGAAGGGATGATGAGTCGATACTGATTAGAGTGATGGATGGATGGATGAATGGATGGATGTGGAGAATGGATGGATAGATAATAGTTATATAATGATGACATGAACAGGAGTGGGTTTCAAAAATACCCACTTGGATGGAACAGCATAAATGAATGGTTCTGCTGTTGCACTGAATGACTGTGTAGTGAATGGGTAGCTGGACAATGGATGAAAAATACATGAATGCCAGTATTACCAAAATATATGATGCTAGAGCGGGGCCCCTTAACGTGGTGGTACTGATATGACCAGGCATCTCCACTGCCCGATTATGTAAACGTCCCTTCATTCCCTTCCTGTTCCCCGAAAGTAGGCTGGTGGACTGCCAGAGAAGGGCAACTTCAGCTTGCAATCTACTGGTTTCACGTTTCAGATGAACCTGGGGCTATGACAATTCATCCTCCTCCTCCTCCTCCTCCTCCTACTACTACTACTACTACTACTACTACTACTACTGCTACTGCCACTACCAAAATATATAAATGCTGCAGTTGAAAAGGCATAGTGGTGGACTGATGATAACTGAAGCAGGTGAGAGAGTGGCTGGCGTGGGTGAATGGGACGGCTGTGATTTATGAATGAATAAATGAATGAATGTCGCGTGAGGGCGCAGAGTAAGATGAATGGGAGGGGAGTGATGAATGGGGAAAATGACTTGTGGTGAATGGGATTTGGAGGAAGGGGAACAGGGAGGAAGAGAAGAGAGAGAGAAAAAGAGACGAGAAGAAAAGAGGGAATAGAAGAAGGAGGAGGAGGAGAAGAGGAAGAGAAGAAAAAAAAATGGAAAGGAGAAGAGAGAGGAGGAGGACGATAATGATGATAATGATGATGATTAGGGTTAAAGGAAGAGGTCGAGAAGGAGAAACTGAAGAGAAAGGGAGAACATAGGGAAGAAGAGAAGAGAAAACAAAGGAGTAAGGAGGAAGAGGCTGGAAAAAGAAGAGGTATGGATGATGATGATGATGATGATGATTAAGACAGAGAAGGAGGAGGAGAAGCAGAAGAAGCTGATAATGATGATGGAGAAGAGGATGAGGAAATTCACAAAGAATATTGCATTGATAATAGAAGAGGAGGAGGAGGAGGAGGAAGAGGAGGAGGAGGAGGAGGAGGCGTAAGAAGGGAAGGAAGATAATAAACATGAAAATAAAGAAACTGAGGAGGTGAAGGAAGAAGAAAAGGAGAAGGAGGAGGCGGAAGAGGAGAAAGAATATTAGGAGAAAGAAAACGGAGAACGGCTATAAAACTGCCTAGGTCACGAGAGAGAGAGAGAGAGAGAGATTACTTCATAAATTTTGCATATCAACATTGAATCCTTTGACCACTAGAGATTCAGGCATCATCATCATCATCATCATCATAATCACCACTATCATTATTATCATCATCGCCACTACCATCATCATCACGCTCATTGCTTTGACCCTGTGTTATTACCATCATCATTACCACTACCATCACCATCATCATCATCATCACCAACATCAGCATCATCTTTGCCACTACCACCTCCATCATCATAATAGCGATCATCGGTTCCATCATCATCATCATCGTCATTATCACTATCATAATCATCGTTAAATGGACTTCACTCATATCTCCCTAACTCTCAACTTCATCCCACAGGAGAATATCATCATCAAGAAAGTGACCAGTGAAATTAGTTCATTCACTTATAAACCTTCGCAAATCTTTGCTTCTTCTCATAGATCTCAATAAACCCACGGAAATCAAGCCTTTGTGATTCACCTGCTGCAAATTGATCTTTTTTCCTGGGCCATTCACTCATTATTCAAGGTATCGAAATCCCCCATCACGAAAAAGTGCCCAGTGAAATTCTCAAGCCTGCATAGTAAAATTCTCGGTCCTGCCCAGTGAATGTCTCAGCCCTGCCCAGTGAAATTCTCAGCCCTATCCAACAAGTGATCAGAAAAAAAAAAAATCATCATCATTATCATCATCATAAAAGCTCCTAAAGGCCCACCGACAGGCCGTACATCCATCTACTCATCACAGCCTTTTCGTAGTTGCCAGTTCCATCCCACACATAGACACCAAACGAAGCCACAAAAATTTGCGTCTTGTCCCTTGTTGCCAAACTGTTCACTCATCCTCCAGGCCTTCGACATCGCTCATCCAAGCTCACGAATAGACACAGAAATAAAAAATAGCCTCATCAAAAACGTGCCAAGTATAAAGAAAAAAAAAAAAAAGACATTCATCCATCTACTCGTTACCCAGTTCTGTATCATTCTTGACCCCATCCCACAGGCAATCACGGATATGACTCATCTACACTGACTCACGCTGTCAAGCCATTCACTCACCATTTAAGCCTTCGAATTTCTCATCTTCCTCCCACAGACTGACACACAATATCATTAACAGTGTGGAGTGAAATTCTCCTTCGCATTTCACAGCCTAAAACAGACGAAATATCATCAGCACTTTGTTCCCATTCAAACAGTAATTCTCAGCTTCATTCCACAGGTGGACTAGGAAGTAAACTGACCAAAATCTTCCCCTTGTGACTCCCTTGTATTGATATTAATGAACAAACCGGGACATTCAAAATATCACCAAACTGCCCAGTAAAGTTCTGGGCTCCTTTAAACAGGTAGAGAAAGACACATTCATGCCAGTCATCAGTAACCTGCCCATTCAAACGTTCCACATTATCGGTTCGTGTTTAGCTCCATCCCGCAGATAGACGCATAAACAACCTGTAAAAAATCTCCCTCTTGTTACTCACAGAAACTGATCTTTGTGATACATTATTCAAGTCTTCGATGCTATCAGCACTCCACAAGTAGACACATAAACCAATTCCCAAAATTTTCCTTCTTGTGAGTAACTAAAACCACTCACTCGATGTAGTGCTGCTTTGGGTGTCTGGACTTTCCTCTCTTCTTTCCTTCCTCTTCTGTCTTTCTTTCCTTCATTCTTTCCTGTTTCTTCTACCTACGGATGACTTTACACTCCCTCTTCTGTCTTTCTTTCCTTCTTTCTTTTTTCTTCCTTCTGTCTGTGGGTGACTCTACACTGAGTGACAAGCCAAATGGTTTCCTGTACACCAGGAAACCATCTACTACTCTATATGGTGACCATATAACCAAATTATAGTGCCTGGTGGTTTAGTGGGTAATTAAGTTGCTCCAGTCGGATTGAGCCGGTGTAGGTTTATATCCAAGGGATGGTTGGGGTTTATTGCTCAAGTATTGCCACGCAGAGATTAGTGAGGCTGGTCACTCTCATCTTAAATGTCAGGACCAACTTGCCTAGCCCCGAGTTCCTACGCTCCTCATGGGCCGACATACGATTGGATAATGGATGGATGGATGGTTCACCAAAGCTGATCTTTGTGATATATTATTCATGCCCTCGGTATTATCATCTCAGTCCCTCAGGTAATCATACTAACAAATTCCCGCAAATCTCCTTGATGAAATTAGGAAGCTGACCTTTGTGATATGTTATTCAAGCCTTAGACGTTATTATTTCCATCCTTATAGTAGATGCATAAACAAACTCACGAAAATCTCCTTACGACTCGCTGCCCTCTGTGATATATTACTTAAGCCCTCGACGTTATCAGCTGCATCCCACAAGTAAGCACATAAAAAAATAATCAACAAAAAATCACCAAAAATCTGTGGCTTGTGACTCACCTTCTGTGTTGACCCTGGTGACCGGACCGGGGCCCTGGGCGTCGTGCTCCACCGCGTACTGCCACAGCCTCAGGAACGATGATGCTTCCCCCTCATTCCCCGCCGCCCTCACCGCCTGTGGGATGGTAGGGAGGACGGGGACGGCAATCTGGGGCGCGGCAATCCCCACCAGGAGCCCGAGAATCCCCACAGTCCCCAGGAGGCCCATGGGTGTGGGTTGGGAAGATGTTTATGTCACTGAGGGTAGCAGGGACTTCACGCACAACCTTCCCTTCCGGAATCTGAGCTACGACTGAACTCCCTAACCTCTCTTGACTGGCTCTCTTGCTACCTGCCTCTGGTGTACTCTCTCTCTCTCTCTCGTGTTGGGGTAATTTTTTTTTTTTTTGCCATTTCGTTCGGGATGAGTCAGCAAACTGGCAACACTTGCTAGCATTGCCAGGAAAGAGAGAGAGAGAGAGAGAGAGAGAATGTGTGCTCATGCTTAAGCATGTGTGTGTGTGTGTGTGTGTGTGTGTGTGTGTGTGTGTGTGTTGACATAAACGTGTGCTCCAGCATCCCTGTACGAGTAGTTACACACACGCTTAACTATCTCTCCCGCCTGCCTCTCTGATTGCCCTATTGTTCGCCGACTCAGGGCAGAAGGGGCAGACCAGGGACGAGGAAGGAGGGAGGGTTGTAAATCGTAGCAGCAGCAGTAGGAATGGTAGTAGTAGTAGTAATAGTAGTAGTAGTAGTAGTAGTAGTAGTAGCAGTAGTAGTAGTAGTAGTTTTAGGAGGAGAAGCAGGAGTAGGAAGAGGAGGAGGAGTAGAAGGAAGAAGTCTTGACTGGGCAGAAGCATTAATGTCCTGTTTTTTTTTTTTTTTTTTTTTTTAGACAATAAGGGGAAGTCTGGGCACAGTTTTCCCGTGATTTCTGACTTTCCTTTTTTTTTGGGGGGGGGGGAGAAGTAGTAGGATTTTTCAGAGTTGTGTGTCTGGGAATGGGAGTAGACGAAGTGACAGACCAAGAACAAAGTAGAGGGGCAGCTAGGGGGGAATGTGGATTGAGATTGGAGGGTTGTTACTTGGTAGGGACGCATGCCTGGATTTTTTTTTTTTTTTGGGGGGGGGGGGTCGAAGAAAAGGGTTGGCTGTTGTGCTCTAAGGGAAGCCTGGAACTTAGCAAAACTATCAGCCATAATGGTCCTCGTGCCGTCGATAGGCATTAATCCTAAATCTTTTTCACTCATGAATTCGAAATTGTCGACTCCACCTCACTGGAACAACTTTTTCTCATGAACCGTTTTTATTTTTATTATTAACATTTTCACTACAATGATTTATTTTTATTTCAATCTTGGTGTCTCACTAACGACTTCAATAACTTAGGAAGGATCAGCATTAGGCGAAGGTTTTATTAAGCGTATATTATCTATCCCGCCCAGATGGAAAAGTCTCCTGTATGCTGAAGGAAGTCGTCTTCTGATAGTAAGAATAAAGTGAAGAAATATGTCATTGGATTAAAAAGATTAAATGTTTCTCGCAACACTTGTGGGGTAGAAGCATTTCGTCAACTTCCAGATTGTAAGAAAAGTACAGTCTTTGTCATGTGCGTGTAGTACATATTTTTTTCCCCCTCCATGTCCATTGTCAGTTTTGTGATTTTTTATCACCTGTACTTCAGTCTCACTTTTTCTTCATCCATTTTTACTAACCAGTTATTTTAATTCCTCAACATATTTACTTAAGTCTCTCACACTTTTTTTTAAATCTTACCATCCACCTGACGAAGTTAGTGTAGGGTATTGTTATCAATGGGATCAACAGCAATGGGTGGCTTAGAGATTTCGTTTCCCGGCCATAACTCAGAAAGTATTCACAACAGAATCATGAAATTTCACATAGTTATGTGTATTATAGTGAACTAGTGCCTTTTGATAGGTAGAATGCTATTGAAAATAATGAAACCAAAAACGAAAAAAAAAGGAAAATATGAGATTTCAGTGCGACTTACCCAATACATTTTTCTACTAAAACTTTGCAACTGTTACACCAAGGAGGCAGAAATTGTACATGATTAGTGATTACATGAATATCTAAATATGTATGAAGTTTCTTGACTATACTTATCATGTAATAATAAAAATGGCTGCCTAATTGAAAAAACACAAGTCATAATTTCGCCAGATCTACTCATAACCTCATTATTTCCATGGATATACACTGAAATTTAAAGCTTTAATGTCTCTGTGTTATACAGAGGGGAGGGGGGCTGAGGACGTTGTGTGCTTGGTTAGGTGTGCAGGGAGGTTGGGGGTATGTGCTCGGTCAGATTGAGGGTTGCAATAGCGTGGCATTGCCTATGTTTTTTAATACGTGGCTTTCCACTCCTCCTTCCACCTTCAGACTCACCCACACCCTTTTAACAGCCATTTATTAAGTATCATATCCATGTGGCAGCCCACATCAGCACACTTTTCTGCCTCGTCTGTCGTTTAAAATTTCACTTAGCAAAAATCAACACTTACAGTTTTCTCGCTTTTACCCCTAACCTTTTTTTTCTTTTTTGATTAAGCCTTTACACCTACGCAATTAAACCCACGCGAAAAAGCTATTACAAAAAAAAAATGACGTCCTTTTTTTTTTTTTTTTTTTTTTTGCAGAGCTTTTATTGGCCATCTATCTTGCTTCCCTCAGATTAAAGGTACATAATATCCGCCTTAAGAAAGCTTCGTCCTTGAGATAAAAATCGCCTGGAGATTTTTCACGACTTAGGCTTGAATTTATAAAGCCTCCTAAGTTAATGCTGTGTTTAAGAGCCCGTGTGTATTCGTTCGTCTTCAGTATTGGTATTTCACAGTCAACCTAGTGAACATTAGAGTGAAAAAATCCGAAAAAGAAAACGATCAGTGATAATAAGTAATCGCTGGGGAGACTTGCTAACAATAGAAATGAAATCGGTTCTTTTATAAATATGACCCTAAGGCACACCTGTATACGAAGGTGTGGTGAACAGGCGGAACTGAATGCTGAACTTTTTTTTTTTTCTTGAATAAATCCGGGAGAGCATACTGTTTGGGGTATTAGGGTTTCATCATCATCATCATCATTATCATCATCATCGTCGTCGTCACAGGCAGAGCATAGTTGCCAGTTTAGCCAGTTTCCGTTAGATCCTGGAATATTCACCCTATTTTTTTTTTTTATATATAACTTGACGACAGATTTTTAGCCATTTAAGTTACATTCTTGTTTTTATTTCGTTCATGCTACCGCCAGACGATTTTGTTCAGCTTGAGGGGAGGTAGCCTTTTACGTCAGTGTTTAAAACTATACCGTACACATCAATCCCTTCAGTTAAATACGTATTATACTCTATTCTTCCTACCTGCCAACAGTTTAATTCAGTTTAGATCAGACTTTTTGAGACAGGAGTGTCAGATATGGCTGTCATTGAACACATCGCTGCAAATGGTCTCCTCATAGATAAATAAACTTGTGTGGAGTGAGGAAGAATGTGCGAAAAAAAAAAAACGATTCAAGGGTTTAATAATTTCACTACGAGGTTTCCTTAAACGTGAATAAATCGTCTGAAGGTGGCCAGAATGAAATACAAAAGAAGTGACATCGTATTGAAGAGATTAACCACAATTAATCTCTTGGCAATCGGTTACTTTCTATTTTAATTCTTGTTACCATCAGGAGATTCAATTACCTGGGAGACACCGCTTGTAGTGGCGGGGTTGGAAACAGTCTCCATTCATGTCCACTTAAATTAATTGATATCTCCAAGCAGAATAAAGTCCTCTGAAGGCAGCAAAAATAATACATTCATCCTCGGGCCGAAGAGGTTAATATAGCTTAGCGATACTGTAGGCCTATCGAATTATTAACAGTTGCGGTGGATTCTCTGACATGTTTTTCAAAGTATATACAATTATTTACTGTAGCTCATTATTTTGCCCTACCCTGATTAAGAACCATATACCAAGCTCAGTTGATGGCCAGGTGTAATCATACTGAAGAGTGTATTTGACTAGTAACCAAGGAGACTGATTCCAATCCAGTGACCAAAACTTACTGAATTTCTTGCAAGCACGACTTCGTATTCTCACAGTGGAGGTGGATCACTTCCATCAGGTGAAAGGAGATAGACTATAATTCTCTCTCTCTCTCTCTCTCCTAGTGATTTTTTCCGATTTTGAACATTAATTCTTTTGGGTCTATATTTATTGTCATTCACTCTTGATCACTCCAGTTTTTAGTATCAGATTTTAGGAATATGCCAGTTTCAACAATATTCTAAGAGTTTTTGTCAATTTTCTCCGATATTTTAGTGATTTTTATGATTTTTGAACTATATTAGCGTGGTTATTGCAGATTGTTGGGAATATTGATGATATTTTATTTTTCATTTTTGTCATCTTTCTTATTTAACTTTCTTTTTCCCAGATTTCAGGGATAAACAGTTTTCAGTGAATTTCTAGAGATCTTAACCAAATTTATGTGATACTTAAAAAAACAGATTTACTCACCCTGATATCTATGTCTGTCTGTCAATATATATCTATCTGTCTATCTATCTATACAGTGAGAGAGAGAGAGAGAGAGAGAGAGAGAGAGAGAGAGAGAGAGAGAGAGAGAGAGAGAGAACTTGCAAATTTGTGTATTATTTTTAACCCTGTGTAAGCTACTGAGACGCAGAGGCGGAACTGGTGGGCGATCTTTTTTTTTTTTTTCCTTTTTTTTTCGTGATTAAATCCGGGAGTGTGTGCCCTTTCTGGAATTAATCCTGGATGAAATGCTTGTAAACCCAGGTTTTTCATAATGCCGGATCAGTAGTTCTGTATACCCCACATTTACATCACCATCATCATTACTCTGATCATCATCATAATCATCATTATCAATAAATTGTGCCTGATAAGCTTGTTCGTAGCACGGATTAACTAATATTATTTTTTAAATTCGTGAAATGGATTGAGCAGCTTTATACGAATATATATATATATATATATATATATATATATATATATATATATATATATATATATATATATATATACTGACAAATGAGGATGTGAAGGATCGTTGTGATGTGGATGTGGATTTGATAGGACGCGTTAGGAGAAACACACTGAGGTGGTTTGGCCATGTGGAGAGGATGGAGAATGAGAGACTGACGAGGAGAGTGTATGTGAGTGAGATGGAGGGGGAGGCCAACGATGAGATGGAGGGAGGGAGTGGAGAGGTATATGAGAGAGGGGTTGTGTGAGCTGGGAGCAGGGCAGTGAAATGGCAGGGGACAGGGCGACATGGAGGCGATTTGTTTGTGGCCACCCTTAAGGAATTAAGGCGTCTGGCAATATATATATATATATATATATATATAGACAGTATACTGTATATATATGCCTTTTAGTATTTATACACTGTGTGTGTGTGTGTGTGTGTGTGTGTGTGTGTGTGTGTGTGTGTGTGTGTGTGTGTGCGTGCGTGCGTGTGTGTGTGTGTGTGTGTGCGTGCGTGTGTGTGTGTGTGTGTGTGTGTGTGTGTGTGTGTGTGTGTGTGTGTGTGTGTGTGTGTGTGTGTGTGTGCGCGCGCGCGCTTCTTTGTTCAATAATTTTCTCACTCTTGCTGATGATATATAATTTTGACTTTAACTCCTGCAGCAGTAAGAAGTTAAGATTTTATCTTCTTAACTGTTTCCGAACAATTTTATTCAGCTTAGGATAGGGTTTTCGAACTGGAGGATTTAGCTGTAGACTTTACTGCGCCTTCACTACATGGAGGCTTTCCAGCACTAAATGCATTTTTATGGGGACTACAAGGATATATCGGGAGAGGATACTGTTCATTAAAAAAAAAAGAAAATAATAATTTCTCCGTAACATGGATTTAACAGTTTCGAGTCCAGTATTTTCCAACACTGAATCGGCAGGTTTGTTGGTACAGTGGAGGACAAAAGTTCGCTCAGTGTTCCACCTCTCTACATCTCACTTTTTTCTGCTGGCAAATATTTCGAAACTGAGAGAGGCTTGGTATATTTCTCAGCTCGTGGATGTATCGCTCTGTTATGTCAGGGCGGTAAATAAAATGCCTTAAGATTGAAGTGGACGCAGTGGAATAGTGGGCGAACTTTTACCTCCGACTGTACATTAATTTTATTTCTTACAGCGACTGATTGAATTGATGAGATTTATTCAGACATCCGGGAGGCCATCACACACACACACACACACACACACACACACACACACACACACACACACACACATTCATGAAGCCTCGTTAATCGCCATACCGCCATTTTCTTTATGTTTTTACCCATAATATTTTTCTCATTGTCTTTATAATACCAGTGATCAATGAGATAGCTGTTTTATGTATTCGATATAGACGGTGGGTACTTGCGTCCAGGTGGTAACATGTGAACGTGCTGAACCATCTTTTGCGCGATGAAAAACAGCTGGGTCTTACGGAATGAATTGACTAGGATACATTGAGAGAGAGAGAGAGAGAGAGAGAGAGAGAGAGAGAGAGAGAGAGAGAGACGATTTCACTCAGCTAAGTAGAATCCTCCCCCTCGAAGTGAAGGGGTTAATGAAGGCTATATCTAATCCCTCCAGTGAGAAAATTAGTCTAACGCTGAATAAAATCGTCTGGAGATAGCAGGAATAAAATGACGAGGACGGCATACTGGGGAGGATCTTCACACGTAGACGTTCTGCTTTTTTCTCATTCTTTTTCAATTTCTCTTTTTCATTTTTTCTTGGTAATTTTACTGGCTCATAACTTCATACATGCATACATCCGGGGAGTCATGTTAAGTGTAAGAAATCTCTCTCTCTCTCTCTCTCTCTCTCTCTCTCTCTCTCTCATTAAACTCACGCTTTGCCATATTTATTAATAAAAGAAATCATGACTTTACAAAGATGAGGTAAGGTATGATAAACAAAGATGAATTTAATTTATTTTTATTTACGTTTCTTGTGCCCCTTGGATTGCGGTGGCTTGAATAGTGAATAGTTGAAGGTGTGGCCTATTTTCAGTGGGCATTTTGGTAGTAGTTCTCCCCCTCCCCCTCCGCTCGCTGATGTGTGTGTGTGTGTGTGTGTGTGTGTGTGTGTGTGTGTGTGTGTGTGTGTGTGTTACTTTTGCCTGTTCCTATATTTTATACCACCCCATTTATATTGGGGAGACAAGATTTATGATGATGATGATGATGATGATGATGGTGGTGATTATGATGATGCCTCGTGAATAGTTGTTATTGTTGTTGGAAAAAAATGCAGGAAAATAATATAAACAAATTTAGGAGGTGCTTTTTTCGTTGAATAATGCAGTAGTTATATACTGAAGCTATTTTTTTGGATGCTGATAGAAAGTAACTACTGTACTTTACTGACATGTTTATCACCCTCGAAAGACAGGTAGTCATATGATTTTTTGTTTGTACTCTTTATTTATTTATTTATTGAGATGGAAATGCTTTTATACAGGGTGTTAGAAAAGTCTGTACATTAGGAGACGGGGGAATGGCGGTGTGAGGTGTAGTTGTGTGTGGTGCGGCCGTGTGTGATGTGAATATGTGTGGTATGACAGCGTGTTTAGTACTGGTAGCGTGTGGTATGGATGTGTGGTGCGGACTTTTATGGTGCTGTAGTATGTGGTACGAGTGTGTGGTGTGACTGTTGGGTGTGGTTGTTTGTGGTATGGTAGTATGTGTTTTGGAAGTGTGTGGTGTGCTACTGTGTAGTGTAGGGGCTAAAAGTGTGACTGGGGGATGTGGTGGTATACGGTAGTGTGAAGTATGGGGTGTGGCAGTATGAAGAATATATTTGAAGGATGGCAGTATGAGGTGTGGCTGTGTGTGGCTAAGGAACGTTAGGTACAGTGATGTGAAGTCTGGCAGTGTGAGAGGTTTGTGTAAGTTATAGCACTGTGTGGTGTAATAGCACTTGGTGTGGCAGTGTGTAGTGAGGCTTGTGGGGATTTATAGGGTTTACTTCAAAGTGACTTCTGACGCCCTGTTAAGAGAGATGGTATTGTTGTGATGAGCTTTTGTGAGTAACTTAAGATCGTCTTTAATAACTTGGAATCGGATGCTAAGATCTGTATTTTAGGCTCAAACGTCGACAGTGATAATATTTAACAAATCTGATGCCCTGGGTGTCTCTCAAGCATTGTAAAAATGTCTGACGTTAAAAGAAAATTAACAAAGAGAGAAATCCACGGCTAAAGGGTTAACATGATTACAAGTTTACCCTTAATACACTACACAGGTTGAGAATGAAAACAATACTTCTTGACCCCTTAGCTATGATAGAATAGTGTACATTGCATCCTCGTATTGAAACGGTTGACTGCATAAAATACGAGGCGGATAAACAGAAGATGTAAGGATTCTAGAAATTCTGGAATATATTTTAGATCTATTTTCTTTGCTGTATATACTGTATATATATATATATATATATATATATATATATATATATATATATATATATATATATATATAATTTGTAGTAGATGGGGACGCTCACCATCCACTCACTCGATGTAGTGTTATTCTCTGGTGTCTGCCCTTTCCTCCCCTCCATCCTTCTTTCCTTCCATCCTCTTCTGTCTTTCCTTCATTCTTTCCTCGTCCTTCTGCCTACGGGTGACTTTACGCTCTCTCTTCTGTCATTTTTTCCCCTTCATGCTTTCCTCATCCTCCTGCCTATGGGTGACACTACACTGAGTGACAAGCCAAATGGTTTCCTGTACACCAGGAAACCATTTACTACGCTGGGTGGTTACCATATAACCAAATTTTGGCGCCTGGTGGTTTAGTGGGTAATTACGGCGCTCCAATCGGATTGTGCCGGTGAAAGTTTATAATTATGCAAGGGATGGTTAGGGTTTATTGCTCACGTAATGCCACTCAGGGATGAGTGAGGCTGGTCACTCTCATCTTAAATGTCAGGACCAACTTGCCTAGCCCCTGGTTCCTACATTGGATGATGATGATGATGAATATATATATATATATATATATATATATATATATATATATATATATATATATATATATATATATATATATATATATATATATATATATATACATAAATATGGAATGTTGAGGCAGAGTGGAGACTGTTCAGGCAGGATTATGGAGTTGTGCCGTAGGATTATGTATTAGTAAGGCAGGGTTATTGAGTGGCGAGGCAAGGTTGGGGTGGTGAGGCAAAACTGATTGTAGTGATACAGGGTGGAGAATGGTGAGGCAGGGTTATGAAGTGGTAAGGTAGGGTTATGGAGTAGCGAGGCAACGGTATGGAGGGGTGAGGCAGGGTTATGGAGCAATGAGACCGAGGTATGGAGAGGTTGAACAGGGATATGGAGTGGTAAGCATGGGGTATGGAGCGATGAGGCGGTTCTGTGAAATGGTTAGGAAGAGTGTGGAGTGGTGAGGTAGGCTATGACTGAAGTGGTAAGAAGAATACAGTATACTCGTATAAGTAACAAAAAAATAACATGGATATTTAATTCAAGCATTACTAGAAAAAAAAAAAAAGCTCGGAGAATGTGAGGACCGTACTGTATATATATTTATTATGTGCTTCAAAGAAAAAATCAGTAGAAGTGTTTGACCTCCATTATGAATTTTAGGAATACGAGTGACTGTTTTCTTTTGTCATACTCTTACCGTCCTCCCTCTTTCTCTCCCTTCCCCACCATCTAATCTCTCCCCTTTCCTTCCTTCCTCTATTCCCCGGTCCTATCCTCCCCCATTCTCCCTCTTACCTCCTATCCTCATTTCCCCAGTCCTATCCTCCCCCTTTCTCTCCCTTTCCTGAACATCTAACCCCTCTCCCTTCCTTTCCTCCTCTCTCCCCCATTCCTGTCCTCCTCTCTCCCCCATTCCTGTCCTCCTTTCTACCCCCTTCCCCACCAGCTAACCCCTCCTCCTTCCTTGTGTCCTCTCTCCCCTAGTCCTATCCCCCCTTTCTCCCCCTTCCTTAGTCATTTTCTCCCAGTCCCATCATCCCCCCTTCTCTCCCCTTCCCCTCCATCTAACCCCTTCCCCTTCTTCCCTTCTGAGAAACAGGTGGCTGTCTGCCTTAAAGCCCCTGATGCAGTCGATAGGCATTAATCCCCAAATCTTTTGTCAGGGTATCAAGCATGCCTATCGTTCGCCCACCGCTGGCGGAGAATTTCATACTTTCGCAGTTTGCAGCCCGTTACTCACTGGCAAAGATTAATCAATACTATGGCTCTAGATACTTTCCACAGAACGTCTTCGTGACTGGCAACATATTCTCGTGGTAAAACATCCCATCATTCTGGATGGAAACAGTAATTTTATGTCAAGCCAAAGTGGATAGAGCATACAGTA
Source organism: Coenobita brevimanus (assembly GCF_032717465.1). Taxonomy (NCBI): domain Eukaryota; kingdom Metazoa; phylum Arthropoda; class Malacostraca; order Decapoda; family Coenobitidae; genus Coenobita; species Coenobita brevimanus. The sequence goes on from NC_137003.1 coordinate 50,140,755, forward strand.
GGTGATGACTTTGAATGTTGGGAACGTGTGAGTTGAACTACGGCAACTGTGGCATCGTGCCCAACATCCGCAGGCACTTATCATGATCATGATCATCATCTATCTATCTATCTATCTATAGCCCGACGCCCTAATCCCGCAAAGGGTGGCCGCAGACAAAACGCCTCCAAGTCACTCTGTCACCCACCATTTGACTCCCCTCCCCCCAACTCACCCCTCCCTCCCTCATCATTTTCAAAACTACCTTATTTTTACTTATACTAAAAAAGATGGTGTTGGCAGGATCCAACTACAGTCTCTTTCTCTGTCTGTCTCCTGTGATGCTTTTCATTGCTATTTATCAATATATATATATATATATATATATATATATATATATATATATATATATATATATATATATATATATATATATATATAAACAAGAGAAGGAAGTAAAATTGAAAACTCTGGTAATATTCATTTGATATATGGATAAAAAAAAACGATGTACCATAGCATCCATTCATTAATCTTTGCTTCTACCACTGTTTTAACTCCTTGAATACGATGGCATCCATTTTTGCCATTTTCTTGCTACCATCGGAAGATTTAAGTTAACCCTTAGAACCAGAGTGACGCCATTTTTAGTCTATTGTAGCTGCCACTAGACGATTTAATCAGCTTCAGAGAGACCTCATGCATCGATGGGGTTTATCAAGGCTGTATGTGCTCTAGATCGAATAGCCTATCCAATGCTTTAAAAACTCGTCCAGAGAAGGCAGGAATAAAAGGATGAAGAAATCCTCAAACACAATAATTTACTTTTAATGGCTTTAGTACTAAAAGGTATAAAATTATCTTCATTAACCCTCTGGTTGCGAATGACATACTTCGGATTTTTTCCCCTGATAATGTCTAATGATTTTCCTCTCAAGAGAAGTCCAGGGCACCAAAATGTCAAAATTTATTACGGTCAACGTTTATCCATCAATATTTTACGTCCTCACTTTTTCTTATTTTGTCTCTTTTACCACTGGAATCCTGACTCCTCATGGATAATATTCCAGCTCGACTTCGTCCTGTCTTCCATATTCTCATTCTCCGCCAATGATTCACTACCCTACACATTTCATTCATTTGTTTTTATATCACTGGGCTAACGAATTTTTAAGGAAACGCTTACTTTATTTACAACCTCCTTTTCTATATTTTTTTTTTTCCACCAGAGTAATTTGAATCATCCTTCTCACTCCCAGTTTCTTTACCTCTGGATTCACCTCAGTTGGGTGATTCAGACTGTATTATCAAATCTCAATCCCTTTCTGTTTTTCTGTCACTGGAATTTACTTCTAGATTATCTCCCATTCATCCTCTTACTTTCCACATGTCATATAGTCAAAGTTCAGCATGTGTGTGTTGTAAGGTATTAGTACCAGTATTTACTTGATGACTGTCAGCAGCTTACAGTACAGTATGTGTGTGTCTGTGCTAGTTTTTCTCCCTCTGCAATGACGACCTCCTTTTGCAGATTCTAACTCGACTTGCAGTTCATATTAGTTTTTCTTCCTTAATCTCCCTCTTTTTGTTTTTCTTACATTACAAGCTCTTTTGGAAGATTCTGACTCTAACTGCGGTCCTAATTCATTATAATCATGACCTCCTACGGAAGATTCTGACGAAGTTTCCTTTCTTTGGCCTGAGTATGAGTTCTGCGAGGAGCTGTAGGTCGTTCCTGGGGGTGTCACTCTCCACTCGGTACTCCCTCAGCACCTTACTCACCACCACCTTCACCTCAAGCAGGGCGAACTTCTGACCTGGAATTTTTACATAGGAAATTATTAAATGAGGGGATGATGATGATGATGATGATGATGATGATGATGATGATGATGATGATGATGATGATGATGATAAGGAGGAGGAGGAGGAGGAGGATAATGATGATGATGATGATGATGATGATGATGTCCTGACGTTAAAAATGTGTTACAAAATGCTAATAATGTCGTAGTGACCATAGATGAACTCTGGGTTTGTATGTTTCCCATCACCTGCCCAGGAAACAACGAATGTACAAAAACAGACCTAGACCCCCTCCTCCTTCACCCTACCATCACCACCACCACCACCCTACCACCACCACCACCTCACCACCACCACCTTACCGCCACACCCCAAACCACCACCGCCATCATACCACTACCACCCTACAACCACCACCACCACCACCACCAGTACCACCACCAGTACCACCACCACAACAACTCTACCACCACCACCACCATCATCCTACCACCACCATCATCCTACCACCACTCTACCACTACCACCAACACCACCACCACTCTGCCACCAGCACCACCCTACCACCACCACAACAACTGTACCACCACCACCACCACCACTCTACCACTGCCACCACCACCACCACCACCACTCTACCACTTCCACCACCACCACCACTCTGCCACTTCCACCACCACCACCACTCTACCACTTCCACCACCACCACCACCACACACCCTCATGCTGTTGGGTTAGGGAATACGTCGAGGGACAGACGTAAATCGGCATCAACCCACGCTGCCACTAAAGGGCCTGGCGGAGGGTCGGGGGATAGGAATAGTTCTGATCCCACCCACACTTATTCTACAGCTTTAGTGGATGGGTCAGGGGACAGGCACAACTCAACATCCACCCACACTAACACTACAAGAGGTGGAGGAAGACTGGGAGGATTTGTGGGTAGTAATCACCCGACCCAGCACCATTCCTGCACCTACATTTCGGGGTCGGGAGTAAGGAAAAGAAAATGTTCACCTTATATAATGTCTGAGTTTCAGGAGACACAGTATGATGACACGCAACATGAACGAAACGAAAGGAATTGGTACGCTGCTTCTAGAAATCAGTCTGAGACTGAAATTTCTGATTTCTATAGAAGTAAGAAGGTGGGGTGCTATAACTGTGGCCAATTCAATCATGTGCAAGTAAACTGTAGGTTTGATCACAAACTTCAGTGTGCCAATTGTCAACGTCTGGGACAAAAGAGTCGCCTATGTCGGTACTATAGCACCTCGGGAGTTGGCGAAGAAGCACTTGCCGATGTAAACACTAAAGGATATTTTTTAACTACTGAATATAATAAATGCTCAATCATTACAGTGTAATTTGGATGAAATAATATTGTTATTGAAAGACAGAAATATTGACATTTTATGTGTTCGTGAATCTTGGCTTCTTCCCCATACTCCAGATGATTTTGTTAATACACCAGATTATAAGATATTTCGATGTGACAGTGGCCGTGGAGGTGGCTTATGTATTTATATCAAGGATATCTTATCAGCCAGTGTCATAGAATTAAATGTCCCCAAGCAATTAGGCACTGAAGATGTCCGGGTAACGGTACAGTTTCGCAAATTGCCAGCCATTATTGTTGGATGCATGTACCGACACCCTAATGCTCCATTTGCCACTTTTGATTATATGCAGGATACATTTAGTTCAATTTGTATGCGAAATAAAACATTTTTTGTTCTTGGTGACTTCAATGATAATCAATTTGCTAATGCTAACAAGCTTAAAAGGATCTTAAAGAATAATTAATTAACTCAGATAGTAGATAAACCTACTAGTCACACCTACAGTACGTCTGCAACATTGCTGGATCTTGTAATCACTAACAAACCTGATGTCATAAACAGTTATGATGTTATTCCCCCAAGTAATTGCAAATCATGATCTTATTAGCATCTCAGTAGATATTAGTAAACCTAAGAGACGGCCCGTTCGAACCTTTCATCACCTTGGGAACTACCGCAGAGACGACTTTTGTCTTAGACTTCTGCAGAGCACAGACGATTTTGATAAGATTTTGAAAACTGATGATGTAAACACACAAGTCAATATTTTTGCTCATACTTTTGTTAACTGTTTAAATGACTGTGCTCCTTTCGTTACTAAGGAGGTTAAAAGACCGTTTGCACCATGGATGAACGATTATATACGGTAAGCTATGGCGTTAGAAATGATACTCATAAAAAACTTAAATCTGATCGACATAATATAGCTCTCTATGAACAATATAAACAAGAAAAGAAGCGTGTTAAAGCTCTCATTACAGAGGGGAAAGCAGACTACTATCGCAATCAGTTATGTATTAGCAGAGGAAGCGCTTCAGTGACGTGGAAAATAATAAGAGAAATTATCCCAAACTGTAAAAGTAACTCGGACGGTTACAAATGAGATAATAAAAACAAAGCTCACGAATTCAATTTTCATTTTGCAAATGTCGGTAAGAAGACGTATGAACGAACACAAGAAATCCTCCATGGTGAAAACGTGTCAGGTTCTAACAATTTTCCAAATATAATCTCAAGTGAATGTGATCTTTTCAGACCTCACCCTGTAGATACTGTCACTATCATTCTTACGATAAAAAGCCTAAATGAAACTCGTTCTGTGGAGTCGGATGGTATTTCACCGAGATTTGTTAAGGACGCACTCTGTGTTATAGCTTTTTACTTAACCTGTATTATCAATACTGCTATCGCAACAGGCATTTTTCCTACAGCCTGGAAACATGCATTGGTACTTCGTCTCTATAAAAGTGGTGATGTAAATGATGTGAGCAATTACAGACCAATCTCACTATTGCCCATTGTCTCTAAAATACTCGAAAAGGTTGTTACCAATCAGCTCATACACTTTCTGGAATCTAGCAAATCACTATCTAATACCCAACATGGATTTCGTCCTAGATTATCCACCGAGACCGCTCTTACTGTCATAACAGATAAAATCTATGATAACATGGACTCTAAGCAAGTTACACTGTTAACCTTGTGTGACCTCTCAAAAGCTTTCGATTGTATTAGTCTCGACATTCTTTTAAGTAAATGTGCTAAGCTTAATACTGACTGCTTCTGGTTCAAAAGTTACCTAGAAAATAGGACTCAATCTGTCCGCCTCAGCAACACTATATCTGATAAACTGAATGTAGCTTACGGGGTCCCTCAAGGCTCAGTCCTTGGTCCTGTCTTGTTTACCATCTATGTTAAGGACCTTGCTGAAAGTATACAGTAAATGGATGTTCTTTGGTGCAATATGTTGATGATACCCAATTTCTCCATGCTGACACTATAAATAATCTCGAGGCTCTATCTCCAAAACTGAAGGAACCTTACGGATTGCAAAACATTATTTTCTTAGAAATGGACTTATGCTAAATCCAAGAAAAACACAATGTATCATCATTGGTAATAGACGACTTCTATCACATATTCCTCCTAACACTGTCATAAATTGTTCTGGCAAGCACATTTACCCGAGCACTAATGTAAAAAATCTAGGTGTCTACATCGACAGATATATGCTTTTTGATGTCCATATTAATGAATCAAGAAAGTCATGGGAAAAATTATGTTCATAAATCAAATAAGTGAAAACTTTGATAAGTCAACTCGAAAAATTGTTGTACAATCTTTAGTTCTTAGTATAATAAATTACTGTATAGGTATATGGGAATGACAAATGATACCTTACTTCACCAAGTTCAGAAATTACAAAATTTTGCAGCTAAAGTAGCTATTGGGGGAGCAAGAAAGTATGACCATGTAACCCCCATTATAAAGGAATTAAAGTGGTTAAAGATTAAAGATAAACATACTTTTGACAGATGTACCACCGTTTATATGGCTGTCCATGGTTTTTATCCTGAGTGATATCTAAAGTTGTCCACTGTCAGTGAAAACACAGCTAGTACAACAAGACAGCGAAATAACCTTTTTGTGCCTAGAGCCAGAACAAACTCTGGTGCCAGAGCCATCACCATACTAGGACCCAAATTGTGGAATAATTTACGTACTGATATCACTAATTCTGGAAGCTTACATGTTTTTAAATCTAAACTTAGGGAGTTAATTTTAAGTGATTTGTAACTGATATTATCATGTATCGAATATGTGTGACTTTGTATACCGATTTGAAAGAATAACCATATTTTATGTAAATAAATTATTTGAACTTTGAACCACCACCACCACCCTACCACCACAACCCTACCGCCACCACCACCCTACCACCACCATCACCCTACCACCACAACCCTACCACTACCACTACCATCCTACCACCACAACCCAACCACCACCACCACCACCCTACCACTACCACCACCACCATCACCACCACCACCACAGCACCACCCTACAACCACCACCACTACCACCACCCTCAACACCACCACCCTTCCACCACCCTATCACCACCAACACCAGCACCACCACCCTACCACCATCACCACCAGCACCACCACCCTACCACCATCACCACCCTACCACCACCAGCCCCACCCTACCACCACCACAACAACTGTACCACCAGCACCATCACCCTACCACCACCACCTCTACCACTACCACAACCACAACAACTGTACCACCATCACCCTACCACCAGCACTCTACCATTACCACCAGCACCACCCTACCACCACCAGCACCACCCTACCACCACCATCACAACAATTCTACCACCACCACCACCACCACTCTACCACTACCACCACCACCCTGCCACCTCCACCACCCTACCACCTCCACAACCCTACCACCACCAGCACCCTACCTCCACCAGCACCACCCTACCACCACCACAACAATCACCCTACCATCATCACCACCCTACCACCACCAGCACCACCCTGCCACCACCACAACAACTCTCCCACCACCACCACCACCACCACCACAACCACCACCCTATCACCACCACCACCATTCTACCACCACCACCACCATTCTACCACCACCACCACCACCCTACCACCACGACCATCACCACCACCACCCTACCACCACCACCACCACCCTACCACCACGACCATCACCATCACCACCCTACCACCATCACCACAATCACCACCCTAGCACTACCACCACCACCACCTCCACCACCCTACCACCACCACCTTACCACTACCACCACCACCTCCCTACCAACACAACCCTACCACTACCACGACCACCACCCTACCACCACCACCACCACCACCACCCTACCACTACGACCACCACCACCACCACCCTACCACCTCCACCATCACCACCACCACCCTACCACCTCCACCACCACCACCACCACCCTACCACCTCCACCATCACCACCACCACCCTACCACCTCCACCATCACCACCACCACCCTACCACCTCCACCACCACCATCACCACCCTACCACCACCACCACCACCACCACCACCATCTAGCACCATCACCACCCAACCATCACCACCCTACCACCACCACTTCCACAACCATCACCACTACCACCACCACCACCCCAACACTACCACACCACCACCACAACAACTCTACCACGACCAACATCACCACCACCGGACCACCACCAGCACCATTCCACCAACACCCTACAGTCATCACCCTACGACCACCCCCACCACCCTACCACCACCACCACCCTACTTCCATCACCACCCTACCACCACCACAACTCTACCACCACCACCACCACCCTACCATCGTCATCCTACGCCTACCAGCGCCACCCTACCACCACCATCACAACTCTACCACCACCACCACCCTACCACCACCATTACTCTACCACCACCACCACCCTACCACCACGACAACCCTACCACCACGACCACCCTACCACAACCCAATCACCACCGCCACCATCACAACCCTACCACCACTACCATCCTACCACCACCATCACCACTCTACCACCACCACCACCACCACCCTACCACCACCACCACAACAACCCTACAACCACCACCAAACCACCACCACCACCACCCTACCACAACCACCACCACCACCATCACCGTACCATCACCACCCTACCACTACCACCACCACAACCACCCTACCACCACCACTACCACCGGCACTCTACCACTACCACCACCACCAACACCACCCTACCACAATCACCACCCTACCACCATCATCACCACCTTGCCACCACCACCACCACTCTACCACCACCACCACCACTCTACCACCACCACCACCACCACTCTGCCACTACCACCACCACCAACACCACCCTACCACTACCACCACCACCACCACCACCCTACCACCATCACCACCACCATCACCACCACCAACACCACCCTACCACCATCACCACCCTACCACCACCAGCACCACCCTACCACCATCATCACCACCTTGCCACCACCACAACAACTCTACCACCACCACCACTCTACCACTACCACCACCACCACCAGCACCACCCTACCACCAGCACGACCCTACCACCACCACCATCACAACTCTACCACCACCATCACCACCACCACCCCACTACCACTACCATTACCCTACCACCACGACCACCCTACCACAACCTAATCACCACCGCCACCACCACCACCCTACCACCACGACCACAACAACCACTACCATCCTACCACCACCATCACCACTCTACCACCACCACCCTACCACCACCACCACCCTACCACCACCACCACCTCCACCCTACCACCACCACCACCACCACCACCACCCTACCACCACCACCACAACCCTACAACCACCACCAAACCACCACCACCACCACCACCACCATCATCGTACCATCACCACCATACCACCACCACCCTGCCACTACCACCGGCACTCTACCACTACCACCACCACCAACACCACCCTACCACCAGCACCACCCTACCACCATCATCACCACCTTGCCACCACCACAACAACTCTACCATCACCACCAGCACCACCCTACCACCAGGACCACCCTACTACCACCACCACGACCAACCTACCACTGCCACCACCCTACCACTACCACCACCTTACCACTACTACCCTACCACCAGCACCACCACCACCACCAGCACCACCACCACCACCACCACCCTAACACCACCAGCACCACCATCAACACCCTACCACCACCAGCACCACCCTACAACCACCACAACAACTGTACCAGCACCACCAGCACCCTACCACCACTACCCTTCCACAACCCTGCCACCAGCATTCTACCACTACCACCACCCTACCACTACCACCATCATCACCTTGTCACTACCACCACCACTCTACCACTACTACCACCACCACCCTGCCACCTCCCCCACTATACCACCTCCACCACCCTACCACCACCAGCACCCTACCACCTCCAGCACCATACCACCACAACCTTACCACCACCACCACCACCACCCTTCCACCACAACAACAATCATCCTACCATCATCACCACCCTACCACCACCAGCAACACCTTGCCACCACCACAACAACTCTACCACCACCACCACCACTCTACCACCACCACCACCACCACCACTCTACCACTACCACCACCACCACCACCCTACCACCACCACCACCCTACCACCACCACCACCCTACCACCACAATCACTACCCTACCACCACCACCCTACCACCACAATCACTACCCTACCACCATCACCACAATCACCCAAGCACCACACCACCCTACCACCACCACCATCACCCTACAACCACCATCACTCTACCACGAACATCACCACCCTACCACCACCACCACAACCCTACCACAACCATCCTACCACCACCACCACCACAACTCTACCACTATCCTACAATCACCACCACCACCACCCTACCACCAGCACACAACTACCACCACCACCACCACAACCCTACCACCTCCCCCACCACAACCCTACAACCACCTCCCCCACCATACCACCACCACCCAACCACCATCACCACCACCCAACCACGAACACCATCGCCCTACCACCACGACCACCACCATACCACTACCTCCACCACACCACTACCTCCACCACCACCACCCTACCACCAACATCACCACCAACAAAACCACTCTACCACCACCATCACCACCAACAAAACTACCACCACCATCACAACCACCACCCTACCACCACCAGCACCACCACCACCCTACCACAACCACCACCCTCATCACCACAACTCTACCACAACCACTACCCTACAACCATCACCACCCTATCACCACCACCACCACTACCCTACCACCATCACCTACCTACCACAACCAGCACCACCATACCACCACCACAACAACTCTACCACCACTACCACCACCACTCTACCACTACCACCACCACCCCAACACAACCACCACCAACCTACCACCATCACCACCCTACCACCACCACCACCACTCTACCACTACCAACACCACCATCTCCACCCTACCACTACCAACACCACCCTCACCACCCTACCACCACCACCACCACCCTTCCACAACAAGCACCATACCACCACCACCCTTCCACCACCAGCACCCTACTACCACCGCCACCACCACCACCACCACCCTACCATTATCACCCTAGAACCACCACCAGAACCGTCCCACCACCACCACAAATCTACCATCCCCCCCAACCACCACCATCTCCCTACCACACACACCACCCTACCACCACCACGACCCTCCCACAACCATATCACCACCAGCACCACGGTATCACCACCACCACCACACCACCACCACCATACAACCACCATCCCACCACCACCACTTTATCACCATCACTACCACTACCCTACCACCACAACCCTAGCACCACCAACTCAACCCTACCATCACCACCACCACCCAGCCACAGCCACCAGCACCCTACCACCACCACCTCCACCCTGACCACAACCGCCCTACCACCACTACTACCCTACCACCACTACTACCCTACCACCACAACCACCCTACCACCACCACGACCACCTTACCACCGTCACCATCCTAGCACCATCAGCACCACCCTACAACCACCACAACAGCTGTACAAGCACTAAGCAGCACCCTACCACCACTACCCTTCCACAACCCTACCACCACCACTTCTACCACCAACACCACCTTACCACCATCACCACCCTACCACCACCATCATCACCTTGTCACTACCACAACTCTACCACTACCACCACCACCATTATCACCACACTACCACCTCCACCAACCTACCACCTCCTCCAACCTACCACCACCAGCACCCTACCACCACCAGCACCCTACCACCACCAGCACCCTACCGCCACCAACACCATACCACGACCACCTCAACCACCACCACCCTACCGCCACCAACACCATACCACGACCACCTCAACCACCACCACCCTACCACCACCAGCACCCTACCGCCACCAACACCATACCACGACCAACACCATACCACGACCACCTCAACCACCACCACCCTACCACCACCACCAACACCATACCATCACCACCCTACCATCACAACCACTACCCTACCACCATCACCACAATCACCCTAGCACCACCATGACCCTATCACCACCATCACCACCCTACCACCACAACCACTACCCTACCACCATCACCACAATCACCCTAGCACCACCATCACCACAATCACCCTAGCACCACCATGACCCTATCACCCCCACCACCACCCTACCACTACCACCACCACCCCCACCACCACAACTCTGTCACTATTCTACCACCACCACCACCCTACCACCACCGTCACCCTACCACCAGCACCCAACTACCACCCCCACCACCACACCCTAGCACAAGCACCTCTACCACCACAACCCTACAACCACCTCCCCCACCATACAACTACCACCACCACCTCCCCCACCATACAACTACCACCACCACCTCCCCCACCATACAACTACCACCACCACCTCCCCCACCATACAACTACCACCACCACCCTTCCACCACCACCACCACCACCCTTCCACCAATACCCTACCACCACCACCACCACCACCACCCCCACTGCCACACTTACCACCACCCTACAACTACCTCCACCACCACCACCATCACCACCACAACCACTCTACCACCACCACCACCCTACCACCATCACCAACCTACCACCACCAGCACCACCACCTCCACCACCCAACCACCAGCACAACAACTCTACCACCAGCACCCTACCACCACTACCACCACCACTCTACCACTGTCACCACCACCACCCTACAACCATCACCACCATACTACCACACAACTCTACCACCACCACCACAACCACTCTACTACTACCAACACCACCACCACCACCATACCACCACCATCCTACCATCACACCACCACCACCACCCTACAATCATCACCCTACCACCACCAGAACCACTCTACCACCACCACCACCCCAATACCACCACCACTACCCTACCACCCCAACCACCCTACCACCATCACCACACCACCACCACCACCACCATCACCCTACCACCAAGACCACAACCACCACCACCATTCTATCACACCACCACTCTACCACGACCACCACGCTACCACCACCACCACCATCACTCTATCACCACCACCATTCAACCACCACCACCGAACTACCACCACCACCGCCACTCTACCACAACAACCCTATCACCACTACCACCACCCTTCCACCAACACCCAACCAGCATCACCACCACCCTACCATCACCACCCTACAACTATCACAACGACCAGCACCCTACCACCACAAGCACCACCACCAGCACCATCCTACCACCATCACCACCCTACCACCATCACCACCCTACCACCACCAGTACCACCCTACCACCACCAGAACCACCCTACAACCACCACAACTGTACCACCACCACCATCACTCTACCACGACCCTACCGACACCACCTCTACCACCAGCATACTACCACTACCACCACCCTACCACCACCATGACCACCCTGCCATCACCACAAAAACTCTATCACCACCACAAAAACTCCACCACCACCACTCTACCATTACCACCCTGCCATCACCACAAAAACTCTATCACCACCACAAAAACTCTACCACCACCACTCTACAATTACCACCCTGCCACCTCCAGCACCCTACCATCACCAGCACAATACCACCACCACCCTATCACCACAGCCACACTACCACAATCACCCTACCACCATCACTACCTTACCACCACAAGCACCACCCTGCCTCCACCACAGCAACTCTACGACCACCACCACAGCAACTCTACGACCACCACCACAGCAACTCTACGACCACCACCACCACCACCACTCTACCACTACCACCACCACCACAACCCTACCACTACCACCACCCTGCCACCACCAGCACCATACCACTACCACCACGACCACCACCATACCATCACCACCCTACCACCACAACCACTACCCTACCACCATCACCACAATCACAAGCACCACCCCGCCTCCACCACAGCAACTCTACGACCACCACCACAGCAACTCTACGACCACCACCACCACCACCACTCTACCACTACCACCACCACCACAACCCTACCACTACCACCACCCTGCCACCACCAGCACCATACCACTACCACCCTACCACCACGACCACCACCATACCATCACCACCCTACCACCACAACCACTACCCTACCACCATCACCACAATCACCCTAGCACCACCATGACCCTATCACCACCATCACCACCCTACCACCACAACCACTACCCTACCACCACAACCACTACCCTACCACCATCACCACAATCACCCTAGCACCACCATGACCCTATCACCCCCACCACCACCCTACCACTACCACCACCACCCCCACCACCACAACTCTATCACTATTCTACCACCACCACCACCCTACCACCAGCACCCAACTACCACCCCCACCACCACACCCTAGCACAACCACCTCTCTACCACCACAACCCTACAACCACCTCCCCCACCATACAACTACCACCACCACCACCACCCTTCCACCAATACCCTACCACCACCACCACCACCACCCCCACTGCCACACTCACCACCACCCTACAACTACCTCCACCACCACCACCATCACCACCACAACCACTCTACCACCACCACCACCCTACCACCATCACCAACCTACCACCACCAGCACCACCACCTCCACCACCATACCACCAGCACAACAACTCTACCACCAGCACCCTACCACCACTACCACCACTACCACCACCACCACCACCACCACTCTACCACTATCACCACCACCACCCTACAACCATCACCACCATACTACCACACAACTCTACCACCACCACCACCACCACTCTACTACTACCAACACCACCACCACCACCACCATACCACCACCACCCTACCATCACACCACCACCAGCACCCTACAATCATCACCCTACCACCACCAGCACCACTCTACCACCACCAGCACCACTCTACCACCACCAGCACCACTCTACCACCACCAGCACCACTCTACCACCACCACCACCCCAATACCACCACCACTACTCTACCACCACCACCACCCCAATACCACCACCACTACCCTACCACCCCAACCACCCTACCACCATCACCACACCACCACCACCATCACCACACCACCACCACCACCACCACCACCACCACCATCACCCTACCACCAAGACCACAACCACCACCACCACCACCACCATCACCCTACCACCAAGACCACAACCACCACCACCACTCTACCACGACCACCACGCTACCACCACAACCCTACCACCACCACCACCATCACTCTATCACCACCACCACCGAACTACCACCACCACCACCACTCTACCACAACAACCCTATCACCACTACCACCACCCTTCCACCAACACCCAACCAGCACCACCACCACCCTACCATCACCACCCTACAACTATCACAACGACCACCACCACCACAACCCCACCACTACCACCACAAGCACCACCACCAGCACCCTACCACCACCAGCACCATCCTACCACCATCACCACCCTACCACCACCAGTACCACCCTACCACCACCAGAACCACCCTACAACCACCACAACTGTACCACCACCACCACCATCACTCTACCACGACCCTACCGACACCACCTCTACCACCAGCATACTACCACTACCACCACCCTACCACCACCATACAACCACCCTGCCATCACCACAAAAACTCTACCACCACCACAAAAACTCTACCACCACCACTCTACCATTACCACCCTACCATCACCAGCACAATACCACCACCACCCTATCACCACAGCCACACTACCACAATCACCCTACCACCATCACTACCTTACCACCACAAGCACCACCCTGCCTCCACCACAGCAACTCTACGACCACCACCACAACAACTCTACGACCACCACCACCACCACCACAACCCTACCACTACCACCACCACAACCCTACCACTACCACCACCCTGCCACCACCAGCACCATACCACTACCATCCTACCACCACGACCACCACCACAACCACCCTACCACCGTCACAACAATCATCCTACCATCGTCACAACCCTACCACAACCAGCACAACCCTACCACAACTACCACAGCTCTACCACCACACTACGACCACCACTACCACCCTACCACCACCTTACTACCACCTTATCACCACCCTACCACAACGACAACCCTACCATCACGACTACCACTCTACCACCACCACCACCACCCTACCACCTCCACCTCCCTACCACCACAACCCTACCACCACCAGCACAATCCCTCCACCACCACCACAACCACCCTACCACTACCACCACCACAACCACCCTACCACTACCACCACCACAACCACCCTACCACAACCACCCTACCACAACCACCCTACCACCACCAGCAGCAGCAGCACCCTACCATCATCACCTATCACCAACACCAGAGCTCTGCACCACCACCCGTACCACTACCACTACCCTATCACCCCCACCACCCTATCACCACCACCATCACACCACCACCACCCTACCACCACACCACCACCACCCTACCACCACACCACCACCACCCTACCACCACGACCACAACCACCACCATCATCCTACCACCACCACCACCACTGTTCCACAATCACCACCACCATACCACCACCACCACCACCACCATACCAACACCACCACCACCACCAGAACCCTACCACCACCATCACCTTATCACCACAACCCTACCACCACCACCCTACCACCCTCACCCAACCACCACCACCACCCTACCACTATCACACCACCACCACCACCACCAGAGCTCCACCCAACCACCACCACCACCACCACCACCAGAGCTCCACCCAACCACCACCACCAGCACCACCAGAGCTCCACCCAACCACGACCCTCACTACAACCACCAGCACCACAACCACCACCCGACCACCATCACCATCCTACGACCACCAGCACCACCATACCATCACCAGCACCACCACCCTTGAACCACCACAACAATTGTACCACCACCACCCTTCCACCATCCTACAACCACTACCACCAGCATTCTACCACTACCACCACCAACACCACCCAACCACCACCAACACCACCCAACCACCATCACCACCCTACCACCATCATCACCACCATGCCACCACCACCACAACTACCACCAGCACTCTACCACTACGACCATCATCACCACCACCCTACCACCGCCAGCACCATACCACCACCACCCTATCATCACGACCACCACCACCACAATCGCCCAACCATCACCACCGTAGCACCACCACACTGCCACCACCACCACCACTCTGCCACTACCACCACCACCACCACCATCACCATACCACTATCAGCCTACCACCACCACCCTGCCACCACAACCCTACCACTACCACCACCACCCACCCACAACCACCATCACAACCCAACCACCACCACTACCACTCTACCATCACCACCCTACCACCACCACTACCACCACCACAGCACCACCCTACCACCAACACCACCACCACCACAGCACCACCCTACCACCACCACCACCACAGCACCACCCTACTACCACCACCACCCTACCGCCATCAGCACCACCACCACCACCCTACCACCATCACTATCCTACCAGCACCACCCTACCACCACCACCACCACCCTACCACCACCACCACCACTTCCACCAGCACTCTGCCACTACCATCACCATCACCACCACCCTACCACCACCAGCACCGCCTGCCACCATCACAACAACTCTACCACCACCACCACCACCACTCTACCACTACCACCACCACTACTCTGCCACTACCACGACCACCACCACCAACCTACCACCTCCAACACAATACCACCTCCAGCACCCTACCACCACCAGCACTCTACCACCACCACCACCATACCACCACCACCCTATCACCACGACCACCACCACCACTACCCTTTCACCACCACAACAATCACCCTACCATCATCATCACCCTACCACCACCACCACCACCCTACCACCATCACCATAATCACCCTACCACCGCCACCACCACCACTACCATCACCCTACCACCACCACCACCACCACCATCACCTTACCACCAGCAGCACCATTCCACCACCATCCTACCACGACCACCACCACCACCACCCTACAACCACCACCACCACCCTACCACTATCCCCACCACCCTACCACTACCACCACCACAACTCTACCACCACCACCACCACAACTCTACCACCACTGCCTTACCACCACTACCACTCTACCACCACCACAACAACTCTACCATCAAAACCACCACTCTACCACCACCACCCTACCATCACTACTACCATCACTCTACCACCACCCTACCACCACTACAACAACTCTACCACCACCACCAGCACCCTACCACCACCACCCTAGCACCCCCACCACCCTACCACCCCCACCATCCTACCACCACCACGACTCTATCACAACCATATCACCACCAGCACCACACTATCACCGCCACCACCACCACCACCACCACCCTACCACCACCGTACCACCACCACCACCCTACCACCACCACAACCCTACCACCACCACCACGACCTTACCATCACCACCCTACCACAACCATCACCACCACCCTACGACCACCACCCTACCACTACCACCACCAACACCATCACAGCACCACCCTACCACCACCACCACCACCACGCTGACCACAACCGCCCTACCATCACCACTACCCTTCCACCACCACCAGCACCACCACTACCACCCTACCACCACCAGCACCACACTACCTCCACCAGCACCACCCAACAACCACCACAAGAACTGTACCAGCACCACCATCAACCCACTACCACCATCCTTCCACCACCTCTACCACCAGCGCTCTACCACTACCACCACCACCCTACCACCACCATCACCACCTTGCCACCACCACCAACACCCTTCCACCACCAGCACCACCACTACCACCCTATCACCACAAGCACCACACTACCACCACCAGCACCACCCTACAACCACCACAAGAACTGTACCAGCACCACCATCAACCTACCACCGCCACCCTTCCACCACCCTTCCACCACCACCTCTACCACCAGCACTCCTCCACTACCATCACCAACACCACCCTACCACCATCATCACCCTACCACCACCAGCAACACCCTATCACCACCTTGCCACCACCACAATAACTCTACCATCACCACCACCACTCTACCACAACCACCACCACCACCCTACCATCACCAGCACAATACCATTACCACCCTACCACCACCAGCAGCAGCACCGTACCACCACCACCACCCTACCACCAGCACCACAACTCTACAACCACCACCACCACCTCCCTACCACCCCAACCAACCTACCACCACCACAACCCTACCACTGCCACCACCACTACACAACCACCAGCATCACCCTACCACCACGACCACAACCACCATCTCTCTACCACCACCACCACCATAGCTTCACCACAACGACCATCACAACCCTACCACCACCACCACCACCACCATCCAACCACCACCACCACAACCACCCTATCACCAACACCCAACCAGCACCACACCACCCTACCATCACCACCCTACCACTATGACGACCACCACCATAACACTACCACCACCACCACCACCCTACTACCAACACCGAACCTGCAGCACCACCACCCTACCACTATCACGACCACCACCACCACAACACCACCACCACTCTACAACTATCACCACCACCACAACCATACCAGCACCCTACCACAATCACCACCCTACCACCACCAGCACCACCCTAAGACAACCACAACAACTGTACCACCACCACCACCACCGTACCACCACCCTACCACTACAAAACAACCACCACCCCCCTACGACCATCTCCACCCACCACCCTACGACCACCAGCACCACCCTACCACCACCATCACCATCCTACCACCACCATCACCACCCTGCCACCACCACAAAAACTCTACCACCACCACTCTACCACTACCACCACCATCACAACCATCCTTCCACCTCCAACACCCTACCACCTCCACCACGCTACCACCACCAGCACCATACCACCAGAAACCTAGCAGCACGATCACCACCACCACCACCCTATCACCACCACCACCACCATCACCACCACACCCCCACCACCCTACCACCACGACAACAACCATCACCACCATCCTACCACCACCCCCACCACTCTACCACCATCTCCACCACCACCACCACCACCACCTCCACCCTGCCACCACAACCCTGCCACAACCATCACCACCACCAACCTACCACCACAATCACCACCACCAACCTACCATCACCACCATCCTACCACCACCCCCACCACTCTACCACCATCTCCACCACCACCACCACCACCTCCACCCTGCCACCACAACCCTGCCACAACCATCACCACCACCAACCTACCACCACAATCACCACCACCAACCTACCACCACAATCACCACCACCAACCTACCACCACAACCACCCTACCACCACCACCATCCTACATCATCACCCTACCATCACCACACTACGACCACCACCCTCACCACCACCACCCTTCCACCACCACCACTACCACCACCACCACCACTACCACCCTACCACTAGCACCACCACCTTACGACCATCACCACCCTACAACCACCACAACAACAGTACCACCACCACCCACCACTACCACTACCACCACAACCATGAAAACCACCCTACCACCACCAGCACCACACTACCACCACCATCACCACCTTGCCACCACCACAACAACTCTACCACCACCACCACCACTCCACCACCAGCACCATACCACAACCACTACCCTATCACTACGACCACCACCACAATCACCCTACCATCATCACAACCCTGCCACCACCACCACAACACCACCATCACTATACCACCACCACCACCACCCTCCCACCACCACCACCCTACCACCACCATCCTACCACCACCATCCTACCACACGACCACCACCACAACCACCCTACGACCACCACCCTACCACCACCACCACACTACCACCACAACCCTACCATTACTACCACCACCACCCTACCATCATCACCTTACCACCACCACCACAGCACCACCCTACCACCACTGCCACCACAACCCTGCAATCACCACAACCACCACCACCCTACCACCACCAGCACCACCCTACCACCACCACCAGCACCACCCTATCACCACCAGCATTACCCTACCATCACCAGCACCACCCAACCACCACCACCACAACTGTATCACCCCCACCATCCACCATCATACTACCACCACCACCCTACAACCAGCACTCTACCACTACCACCACCATCACCCTACCACCATCACCACCATACCATCACTAGCACCACCTCCCACCACCACCACCACTCTACCACTACCACCATGAC
The DNA here is from genome assembly GCF_032717465.1 of Coenobita brevimanus. Taxonomy (NCBI): domain Eukaryota; kingdom Metazoa; phylum Arthropoda; class Malacostraca; order Decapoda; family Coenobitidae; genus Coenobita; species Coenobita brevimanus. The sequence continues at coordinate 50,161,418 of NC_137003.1, forward strand.
AACCAGCACCCTACCACCACCAGCACCCTATCACCACGACCACCACCACCACCACCCTATCACCACCACCACCCTACCACCACCACAACAATCACAATACCATCTTCACCACCCTACCACCACCACCACAACAACAACAACAATTCTACCACCACCACCACCACTGCACCACTACCACAACCATCCTATCACCACCACCACACTACCACCACAACCATCCTATCACCACCACCACCCTGCCACCACCACAATTCTACCACCACCACCACCACCACCCTACCACCACCACCACTACCACCCTACCACCACCACCACTACCACCCTACCACAATCACCCTACCACCATCACCACAATCACCCTACCACCACCACAACTACAACCACCATCACCCTACCACCACCACCGGCACCATACTACCACCACCCTACCACCACCACCGGCACCATACTACCACCACCCTACCACCACCATCCAACCACGACCACCACCACCATGCTACCACTACCACGATCCTACCACCACCACCACCACCACCCTACCACCATCACCACCACCATCCTACCATCACCACCACAACTCTATCACTACCCTACCACCACCACAACCCTACCACCACCTCCCCCACCCTACCACCACCACCATCCACCCACTACCACCACCACATTTCCACTACCACCATCACATTTCCACTACCACCCTACCACTACGGCCACCACCACCACCCTACCACTACCACCACCACCACAACTCTGCCACTACCCAACCATCACCAGCACCACCATCCTACCACCACCACCACCACAACCCTACCCAACACCACCACCACCATCACTATCACCACCACCTCCCCCACCCTACAACCACCACAACCAACCTACTACCACCACCACAACAACTCTACCACTACCCTACCACCACCAACGCCCTACCCCCATCTCCGAACTACCACCACCACCACAATCCTATCACCACCTCCCCCACCCTACCACCACCACCACCATCCGACGACCACCACCACCACCCTACCACCACCACAACAACTCTACCACTACCCTACCACCACCATCACCCTACCCCCATCTCCGAACTACCACCACCACCACAATCCTATCACCACCTCCCCCACCCTACCACCACCAACCGACGACCACCCTACCACCACCACCACCACCATCCGACGACCACCCTACCACCACCACCACCACCACAACCACCACCACCACCACAACCACCCTACCACCACCACAACCACCCTACCATTACCACCACCACCACAACCATCAGCCCTCACCACCACCACCACCCTTCCACCATCACCAGAATCACCCTACCATCATCACCACCCTACCACAACCAGCACCACCCTACTACCACCACCACCACCTCCCTACCAGCACCATCATCCTGCCACCAGCACCACCACCATTACCCTACCACCTTCCCCACCCTACCACAACTACCACCACTACCACCACCACCACAACTCTACCACCACCCTACTACCACCGCCAGCACCACCACAACCGAACAACCACCACCACCACCACCACCTCTCTACCACCACCTCCCCCATCCTACCACCACCACCACCATCTAACCACCACCCTACCAACACCACTACCAACCTACCACCACTACCCTACCACAACCACCACCACCACCACCATCCTAGCACCATCACCACAACTCTACCACTACCCTACCACCATCACCGCCACCCTATCACCATCACCGAACTACCACCACCACAACCACAACCCTACCACTACCACTTCCCCCACCCTACCACCACCTCCCCCACCCTACCACCATCACCACCACCTGACGACCACCACCACCACCACCCTGCCACCAGCAACACCACTCTACCACCACCCTACAACCACCACCACCACCCTACCACCACCCTACCACCACCCTACAACCACCACCACCACCCTACCACCACCACCACCACTCTACCAGTACGAACACCACCACCACCACCCTACCACCACCAGTACCATATCACCACCACCATACCACAACCACCACCAGCACCGTACCACCACCAGCATCCTACCAACACCCTACCATCATCACCTTACCACCAACACCACAACTCTACCACCACCACCACCACCACAACCACCCTACCACCACCACCACCACAACCCCTCTACCACCACCACTACCCTACCACCTCCACCACCCTACCACCACCCTACCACAACCACCACCACCACTCAACCACAACCACCACCCCCCTACCACCATCACTACCCCCCTACCACCATCACTACCCTACCACCAGCACCACCCAGCCACCACCACCACCACGACCAGCACTTTGCTAATACCACCACCACCACCACGACCACCACCACCCTACCACCATCACCACCCTACCACCACCACCAGCACCACCCTACCACGACAATCACCAACCCTGCCACCACCACAAACTCTACCACTACCACCACCACTTTACCACTACCACCCTACCACCTCCACCACCACCGTCACCATTCCACCACCACCCTATCCCCACGACCACCACAACAACTACCCTACCACCACCAGCACCCTACCACCACCACTACAATCACCATACCATCATCACGACCCTACCACCACCAGCACCACCCTGCCACCACCACCACCACTCTACCACTACCACCACCACCACCCTTCCACCATCACCAGAATCACCCTACCACAACCAGCACCACCCTACCACCACAACAACAACTCTACCACATCCTACCACCACCACCACCACCCTACCATCATCTTACCACCACCCTACCACCACCGCCATCTCCCTACCACCACCACCACCACCATCCAACCACTACAACCACCACCCTTCCACTACCACCCTACCACTACCGCCACCACCACCACCCTACCACTACCACCACCACCACAACTCTACCACTACCCTACAATCACCAGCACCACCATCCTACCACCACCGAACTACAACCACCACAACCCTACCCAACACCACCACCTCCCCCACCCTACCACCACCACCACCCTACCACCACCACTACCAACCTACTACCACCACAACAACTCTACCACTACCCTACCACCACCACCACCACCACTACTACCAACCTACTACCACCACCATCCTACCACCACCACAACAACTCGACCACTACCCTACCACCACCACCACCACCCTACCCCCACCACCACCACCCTACCCCCATCTCCGAACTACCACCACCACCACCCTATCACCACCTCCCCCACCCTACCACAACCACTCTACCATTACCACCACCACCACCACCATCAGCCACCACCACCACCACCACCACCACCACCCCTCCACCATCACCAGAATCACCCTACCATCATCACCACCCTACCACAACAAGCACCACCCTACCACCACCACAACAACTCTACCACCATCCTACCACCACCACCTCCCTACCACCACCATCATCCTGCTACCAGCACCACCACCATTACCCTACCACTACCACCACCACCTCCCCCACCTTACCACAACTACCACCACTACCCTACCACCACCACGACCATCCAACCACTACCACCACCACCCTACCACTACAACCACAACTCTGCCACTACCCTACCACCACCACCACCCTACTACCACCACCACCGAACTACCACCACCACCACCGAACTACCACCACAACCCTACCACCACCTTCCCCATCCTACCACCACCACCACCGAACTACCACCACAACCCTACCACCACCTTCCCCATCCTACCACCACCACCACCACCATCTAACCACCAGCACTACCACCACCCTACCAACACCACTACTAACCTACCACAACCACCACCACCACCATCCTAGCACCATCACCACAACTCTACCACTACCCTACCACCACCCTATCACCACCACCACAACCCTACCACCACCACCACCACAACCCTACCACCACCACCACCACCACCTCCATACCACCACCTCCCCCACCCTACCACCACCTCCTCCACACTACCACCACCTCCTTACCACCACTTCCCCCACCCTACCACCACCTCCCAAACCCTACCACCACCATCACCACCACCTGACGACCACCACCACCACCCTACCACCACCACCACCACCATCACCCTACCACTACCACCATCACCCTACCACTACCACCACCACCACCACCACCACTACCACCACCACCACCACCACCACCATCACCCTACCACTACCACCACCACCACCACCCTGCCACCAGCACCACCACTCTACCACCATCCTACAACCACCACCACCCTACCACCACCAGTACCATTTCACCACCACCCTACCACAACCCCCACCAGCACCGTACCACCACCATCATCCTACCAACACCCTACTACCAACACCACAACTCTACCACCACCACCACCACAACCCCCCTACCACCACCACTACCCTACCACCCTACCACCACCACTACCCTACCATCCTACCACTACCAACACCCAACCACAACCACCACCACAACCACCACCCCCGTACCACCATGACCACCCTACCACCAGCAGCACCACCCTACCACCAGCACCACCTCCCTACCACCACCACCACCACCACCCTACCACCACCACCACCTCCCTACCACCACCACCACCTCCCTACCACCACCATCATCCTGCCACCAGCACCACCACCATTACCCTACCACCACCTCCCCCACCCTACCACAACTACCACCACTACCCTACCACCACCACGACCATCCAACCACTACCACCACCACCGTACTACAACCACCACCACCTCCCTACCACCACCATTACCCTACCACTATCACCACCACCCTACCACCACCTCCCCCACCCTACCACAACTACCACCACCACGACCATCCAACCACTACCACCACCACCGTACTACAACCACCACCACCACCCTACCACAACCACCACCACCACCCTATCACTACCACCACAACTCTACCACTACCCTACCACCACCACCACCACCTCCCCCAGCCTACCACCACCACCACCATCTAACCACCAGCACTACCACCACCCTACCAACACCACTACCAACCTTCCACTACCACCACCACCACCACCCTGCCACCAGCACCACCACTCTACCACCATCCTACAACCACCACCACCCTACCACCACCAGTACCATTTCACCACCACCCTACCACAACCCCCACCAGCACCGTACCACCACCATCATCCTACCAACACCCTACTACCAACACCACAACTCTACCACCACCACCACCACAACCCCCCTACCACCACCACTACCCTACCACCCTACCACCACCACTACCCTACCACCCTACCAACACCCAACCACAACCACCACCACAACCACCACCCCCGTACCACCATGACCACCCTACCACCAGCAGCACCACCCTACCACCAGCACCACCTCCCTACCACCAGCACCACCTCCCTACCACCACCACCACCCTACCACCACCACCACCTCCCTACCACCACCATCATCCTGCCACCAGCAACACCACCATTACCCTACCACTACCACCACCACCCTACCACCACCTCCCCCACCCTACCACAACTACCACCACTACCCTACCACCACCACCGTACTACAACCACCACCACCACCCTACCACAACCACCACCACCACCCTATCACTACCACCACAACTCTACCACTACCCTACCACCACCACCACCACCACCACCGAACTACCACCACCACCTCCCCCAGCCTACCACCACCACCACCACCACCCTACCAACACCACTACCAACCTTCCACAACCACCACCACCACCATCCTAGCACCATCACCACAACTCTACCACTACCCTACCACCACCACCGCCACCCTATCACCACCACCACAACCCTACCACCACAACCACCACCACAACCCTACAACCACGACCACCACCACCTCCATACCACCACGACCACCACCACCTCCATACCACCACTTCCCCCACCCTACCACCACCTCCCCCACCCTACCACCACCACCACCACCACCTGACGACCACAGCCACCATCCTACCACCACCATCACCCTACCACCACCACCACCACCCTGTCACCAGCACCACCACTCTACCACCACCACTATTATCACCACCACCACCACTATCATCACCACCAGTACCATATCACCACCCTACCACAACCACCACCAGCACCGTACCACCACCATCATCCTACCAACACCCTACTACCAACACCACAACCACCACCACAACCCCCCTACCACCACCACTACCCTACCACCGTACCACCACCCTACCACAACCACAACCACCACCCCCGTACCACCATGACCACCTTACCACCACCAGCACCACCCTACAACCACCACAACAACTGTACCACCACCACCATCACCGTACCACCACCACCACCACCACCACCACCACCACCACTACCAACACCACCCTATCACCGTCACCACCCTACCACCACCACCAGCACCACCCTAACACGACAATCACCACCCTGCCACCACCACAAAAACTACCACTACCACCACCACAACTCTACCACTACCACCTCCACCACCCTACCACCACCATCTCCATTCCACCACCACCCTATCCCCACGACCACCACCACAACTACCCTACCACCACCAGCACCTTACCACCACCACTACGATCACCATACCATCATCACGACCCTACCACCACCAGCACCACCCTGCCACCACAACCACCACCACCACCCTACCACTACCACCACCCTACCACCACCAGCAAAATACCACTACCACCCTATCACCACGACCACCCTACCACCACCAGCAAAATACCACTACCACCCTATCACCACGACCACCACCATCACCACCCTTTCACGATCACCACAATCACCCAACCATCATCACCACCCTACCACCACCACAACAGCTCTACCACCACCCTACCACTACCACTACCACCTCCCTACCAGCACCACCACCATTACCCTACCACTACCACCTCCCTACCAGCACCACCACCAATACCCTACCACTACCACCACCACAACCACAAATCTAGCATCACCCTACCACCACCACCACAACCCTAATACCACCACCACAACCCTAATACCACCAGCACCACCCTGCCACCACCACAAAAACTACCACCACCACCACCACTCAACCACTACCACCCTACCACAACCATCACCATTCCACAGCCACCCTATCCCCACCGCCACAACTACCCTACCACCACCAGCACCCTACCACCACCACTACAATCACCATACCATCACCACGACCCTACCACCACAAGCACCACCCTGCCACCACCACAACAGCTCTACCACTACCACCACCACTCTACCACTACCACCACCACCCTACCACGACCAGCAAAATACCACTACCACCTTATCACCACGACCACCACCACCACCACCACCCTTTCACGATCACCACAATCACTCTACCATCATCACCACCCTACCACCACCACCACCACCACCACCACCATTACCCTACCACTACCACAACCACCAATCTAGCATCACCCTACCGCCACCACCACCACCACCCTACAACCACCACAACCCTAATACCATCACCATCACCCTACCACCACCACCACCTCCCTGCCACAATCACCCTACCACTACCACCACCCTACTATCACCACCACCACCCTACCACCACCACCACCACCCTACCACCACCACCACCACCCTACCACCACTACCACCACCACCACCAATCTACAACTACCACCAAACTACCACCACCACCACCACCACCCTACCACCACCACCACCACCACCACCCTGCCACCACCACCACCATCCTACCACCACTTCCGACCACCACCACCCTACCACCACTTCCGACCACCACCACCCTACCACTACAACCACCACCACCACCACAACTCTACCACTACCTACCACCACCACCAGCACCGCCCTACCACCACCACCACCACAACCCAACCACCACATCCCTCACCCTACCACCACCACCACCCAACCACTACCACCACCACCACCACCACCCAACCACTACCACCACCACCACCACCCAACCACTACCACCACCACCACCACCACCACCACCACCACCACCACCCTACCAGCATCACCACAATCACCCTACCACTACCACCACCCTACCATCACAACAACCACCCTACCACGACCACCACCCTACCACCACCATCACCCTACCACCACCACCACCCTACCACCACCACCACCCTACCACCACCAACACCCTACCACCACCACCACCCTACCACCACCACCACCCTACCACCACCAACACCCTACCACCACCAGCACCATACCACCACCACCACCACCACCCTGCCACCACCACGAGCACCTTACCACCACCACCCTACCACTACAACCACCACCACCCTACCACTACAACCACCACCACCCTACCACTACAACCACCACCACCACCACTCTACCATCACCACCACCACTCTACCATCACCACACAACTGCCACCACAACCCTACCACCATATCCCCCACCCTACCATCACCACCACCACACTACCACCATCACCACCACCACAGCCACCCTACCACCACCACCCTACGACTACCACGCTACCACTACCACCACCACCACCAACGTACCACCACTACCACCACCAGCACCACAACAACTATACCACCACCACCACCCTACCACCACACCACCACCACCACCCTACCACCACACCACCACCACCACCTTACCACCAGCACCACCCTACCACCACCACAACAACCGTATAACAACCACCATCACCCTACCACCACCAGCACTCTACCAGCACCCTACCACCATCACCACCCTACCACCATCAGCACCACCTGCCAACACCACAAGAACTCTACCACTACCGCCACCACTCTACCACCACCCTACCATCACCAGCACCTTATCACCACCACCACCGCCACCCTACCATCACCAGCACCCTACGACCACAATAACAATCACCCTACCATCATCATCACCCTACCACCACCAGCACCACTCTGCCACCACCACAACAACTCAACCACCACCACCACCACCACCACTGTACCACTACCACCACCACCCTACCACCACCACCAGCACCATACCACCACCACCCTACCACCATCACCACAATCTCTCTACCACCACCACCACCCTACCACACCACCATCACCCTACCACCACCACCACCACCCTACCACCATTACCCTACCACCACCACCACCACCACCACCACCCTACCACCATCACCATCATCACCCTACCACCACCACCACAACCCTACCAACACCAGCACCATACCACCACCACCCTGCCACCACCACCACAACAACTGTTCCACCACAACTCTACCACCACAACCACCCTACCTCCACCACCTCCCTACCACCACAACCCTACCACCACCACCACCCAACCACCAAAACCACCCAACCACCACCACCACCACCCTAACTACAACCACCTTACCATCACCACCCTACTACCACCAGCACCACCCTACCACAACCACAACAACTGTATCACAATCACCACCACCCTACCACCACCGCCACTACCACCCACACTCTACCAGTAAGAACCACCACCACCAGCACCCTACCACCATCACTACCCTACCACCATAAGCACCACCTGCCACCACCACAACAACTCTACCACCACCACCACCACCACCACTCTTCCACTACCGCCACCACTCTACCACTACCTCCACCACCCTACCACCACCAGCACAATATCACCACTGCCCTATCACCACGACCATCACCACCAGCACCCTACCACCACAACAACAATCACCCTACCACCACCAGCACCACCCTGCCACGACCACAACAATTCTACCACCACCACCACCACTCTACCACTACCACCACCACCACCTTACCACCACGACCACCACCACCAGCACCACGGTACCACCACAGCCACGACCCTACCACCATCACCACACTCACCATACCACATCACCACACCCTACCACCACCCCACCACCACCATCACCCTACCACCACCACCACCACCAATCTACAACCACCACCAAACCACCACCACCACCGGCCTACCACAATCACCACCCTACCACCAACAGCACCACCATCATCACCCTACCACCATCACCACCCTACCACCACCACCCTACCACCAACAGCACCAACCCCACCACCACCCTACCACCACCACTACCCTACCACCATCACCACTCTACCACCACCACAACAACTATACCACCACCACCCTACCACCACCACCACAACTACCACTACCCTACCACCACCGCCACCACCACCACCTCCCTACCACCACATCCCCCACAACTATACCACCACAACCCTACCACCACAATCGCAACTCTGCCACTACCCTACCACCACCACCACCACCACCACCACCACCACCACTTACCCCCCCTCACTACCACTACCCTACCACCACCCTCACTACCACCACCCTACCACCACCACCATCACCATATTATCACCACTACAACCCTACCACCATCAGCAGCACCACCACAACAACTATACAACCACCACCAGCACCACCCCAACACCACCAGCACCACCCTACCACCACCACCACCACTTACCCCCCCTCACTACCACTACCCTACCACCACCCTCACTACCACCACCCTACCACCACCACCATCACCATATTATCACCACTACAACCCTACCACCATCAGCAGCACCACCACAACAACTATACAACCACCACCAGCACCACCCTACCACCAGCACCACCCTACCACCACCACCACCACCCTACTACCACCAGCACCACCCTACCACCACCAGCACCACCCTACCACCACAACAACAACTATCACAACCACCATCACCCTACCACCAGCCTACCACCACTCTACCACCACTACCACCAGTACCCTACCACCATCACCACCCTATCACGACCAGCACCACCTGCCACCACCACAACTCTGCCAACACCACTACCACCACCACCACCCTACCACCAGGAGCACCTTACAACCTCCACCACCCTATCACCACCACCACCACCACCACCCTACCACCAGGA
>NC_137003.1:50172499-50177499 GCF_032717465.1 Coenobita brevimanus
ACCTTACAACCTCCACCACCCTATCACCACCACCACCACCACCACCCTACCACCACAACAACAATCACCCTTCCATCACCACCACCCTACCACCACCAGAACCACCCTGCCACCACCACAATAACTCTACCACTACCACCACCACAATAACTCTACCACTACCACCACCACCACCACTACCACCACACTACCACTACCACCACACTACCACTACCACCACACTACCACTACCACGACCACCATTACCACCACCACACTACCACGACCACCATTACCACCACCCTATCACCACCACCACCACCACCACCCTACCACCACCACCACCACCACGACCACCCTACCGCCACCACCACCACCCTACCACCACAACCACCACCCTACCACCATTACCACAATCACCCTACCACCACCATCACTCTGCCACCACCACCACCACCACCCTACCAACACCAGGACCATACCACCACCAGGACCATACCACCACCAGGACCATACCACCACCACCACAACCCAACCACCAGCACCCTACCAACACAACCGTACCACTACCACCACCACCTCCCTACCACCACAACCACAACTGTACTTCTACCCTACCACCACCACCACCACTACCCTACCACCACCACCACTACCTTACCACCACCACCACTACCTTACCACCACCACCACAACCCTACCACCACCACCACCACCCTACCAGCACCACCAGCAACCAACCACCACCACTCTACCACCACAACCCTACCGCCACATCCCCCACCCTGCCAGCACCACCCTACCACCACTCTACCACCACCACAACCCTACCACTACCACCCTACCACCACCACAACCCTACCACTACCACCCTACCACTACCACGACCACCACCACCCTACCACCACCACAACAATTATACCACGATCACCCTACCTCCACAGCTCTACCACCACTACCACCGCCCCAACACAACCACCACCACCCAACCACCATCACAACCCTTCCACCACCACCACCACTCTACCACTACCAGCATCCTACCACCACCACCACCACCAGCACCAGCCTACCACCAGCACATTAACTCTACCACCACCACCACCCCCTACCACCACCACCACCCCCCTACCACCACCACCACCACCCCCCTACCACCACCACCACCCCCCTACCACCACCACCACCCCCCTACCACCACCACCATCCCCCTACCACCACCACCATCCCCCTACCACCACCACCCACCACCACCACCACCCTAAAACCACGACCACTACCACCACCACCACCACCATCCTAGCACCACCACAAGCACCATCCTAGCACCACCACCACCCTAACACCACCACCATCCTACCACCACCACCACCACCACCCTAGCACCACCACCATCCAACCACCACCACCGAACCATCACCACCCTACCACCACCACCATAGCACCACCACCACCACCCTACCACCACAACCCTGCAGCCACCACCATCCAACCACCACCACCACCACCAACAGCCTACCACCATCAACAGCCTACCACCACCACAACAACTATACCACCACCACCACCCTACCACCAACACCACCACCACTACCACCATCACCACCCTACTACCTCCAGCACCACCCAACCACCACCAGCACTACCCTTCCACCACCACAACAACTGTATCACAACCACCATCACCCTACCACCACCACCACTACCACCAGCACTCTACTAGTACCACCACCACCACCAGCACCCTACCACCATCACCACCACCACCACCCTACCATCACAAGCACCATACTACCACCACCACAACCACCATCCTACCACCACAACCAACACCCTTCCACCACAACCACCACCCTACCACCATCACCAGTCACCCTACCACCACCACCACCACCACTACCAATCTTAAGGTGACCCGAGTCCCGCTTTTAGGCGGGACAGTCCCGCTTTTTGGACGTCCGTCCCGCTTTTTTAATTGTGACTAGAATGTCCCGCTTTTTGAGCAGATTATCTTAACTGACCTGCTTTTAGAAACTTGCTATTGCATTAGGTGTAACGTGACCTTCTTTTAGGAAATCGGGATGAATTAGAAAAATTATGCATAATTCTAACCAAATGAAATATCGAATTATTATTATAAAATCTGTCATGTTCAGTAGCTGGTAACTGTGGTCGACCCATTCACTGTACCGTACGGTATGTAAGCAGTTCGTAGGAGACGTTAGTGTTTGATTAGCGGCCTCAGTTTGAGGTGTAGCGCAGCAGCGACAATAGTCAATATTTATCTATCTATCTATGTCTATTTATCTATCTATCTATCTGTGTCTATCTATCTATATCTATCTACACACACACACACACACACACACACACGCGCGCGCGCGCGCGCGCGCCACGCTTTTTTAACTCCAATAAATCTGGTTACCATAACCAAGCTACCAGCACCATCAGCACCCTACCACCACCAGCACCACCCTACCACCACCATCACCCTACAACCACCATCACCACCCTACCACCACCATCACCACCCTACCACCACCACCACCACCACCACCCTACAACCACCACCACCACCACCACCACCACCACCCTACCACCACCACCACCACCACCACCACCACCACCCTACAACCACCACCACCACCCTACAACCACCACCACCACCCTACCACCACCACCACCCTACCACCACCATCACCACCCTACCACCACCACCACTACCACCATCCTACCACCACCATCACAACCCTACAACCACCACAACAACTATACCACCACTCTATGACTACCACCATACCGCCACAAGCACCACCACTATCATCCTACCACCACCACAACAACTATCACAACCACCATTCAACCACAGCCACCATTACCACCAGCACCACCCTACCACCACCACAACAACTATCACAACCACCATTCAACCACAGCCACCATTACCACCAGCACTCTACCAGTACCACCACCGCCATCACCACCACCATACAACCACTCTACCACAACCACCACCCTACCAAGACCACCACCATCCTACCACCATCCTACCACCAGCACTACCACCACCAGAGTACCACCACCATCACTACGACCCTACCACTACTCTAGCACCACCACCCTACCACCAATACCTTACCACCACCACCACCATCACCCTACCACCAGTACCCTACCACCATCACCCTACCACCAATACCCTATCACCACAACCACCACCTTCACCCTCTCTCCACCACCCCCTATCACCACCACCACCCTACCATAACCACCACCACCACCTCCCTACCATAACCACCACCACCACCACCTCCCTACCACAACCACCACCCTACCACCACCACCACCACCACCACTCCACCACCACCCTACCACCAATACCCTACCACCACCACCACCCTACCACCAATACCCTACCACCACCACCACCCTACCACCAATACCCTACCACCACAACCACCTATCACCACCACCATCACCACCACCACCCTACCACCACCCTACCACCACAACCACCACCACCACCATCACCACCACCACCACCACCACCCTACCACCAATACCCTACCACCACAACCACCACCACTACCCTCTCTCCACCACCACCCTACCACAACCACCACCTCCAATACCCTACCACCACAACCACCACTACCCTCTCTCCACCACCACCCTACCACAACCACCACCTCCCTACCACCACCATCACCACCACCACCACCACCACCATCACCACCACCACCACCACCCTACCACCAATACCCTTCCACCACAACCACCACCACCACCCTACCACCCCTTATCACCACCACCACCCTACCACAACTACCACCTCCCTACCACCACCACCACCCTACCACCACGTTCACGACCACCACCCAACCACCACCATCACCACCACCACCACCACCCTACCAAGACCTCCACTCTACTACCACCACCACCACAACAACAACTCTACCACCACCACCTCTCTACCACCACCACTCTACTACTATCACCACTGTACCACCACCCCATCACCACTGTACCACCACCACCACCACCCTACCATAACCAGCACTACCCTACCACCACCACCACGGCTCTACCATCAGCCTACCACCACCACCACCTCCCTACCACCACCACCACCACCACCACCACCCTACCGCCACAACCCTACCACCACCACCTCCCTACCACCACCACCTCCCTACCACCACCACCTCCCTACCACCACCACCACCCTACGACCACCACAACCCTACCACCACCACAACTACCCTACCACCAGAACCCTACCACCACCACAACCCTAGCACCACCACCAGCATCCTACCACCACAACTCTAGCACCGCCACCAGCATCCTACCACCACCATTACCACCACCACAAACCACCCTACCACAACCACCACCACCCTACCACCACCACAACCGTACCACCACCACCACCATCCTAGCACCACCACAACCCTACCACCCTCACTACCACCACCACCACCCTCACTACCACCACCACCACCCTCACTACCACCACCCTACCACAACCCTCACTACCACCACCATCACCACCCTGCCACCACCACAACTCTACCACAACCACTACCACTACCATTACCACCACCACCACCAGCACCCTACTACCTCCACCACATTACCACCACCAACACCCTATCACCACCACCACCCTATCACCACCAGCACCATACCACCACCACCACTATCACCATACCTTCATCACCACCACCACCACTATCACCATACCTTCATCACCACCCTGCCACCACCACAACAACTCTATCACAACCACCACCACTCTACCACTACCACCACCACCACCACCCTACCACCATCACATTACTATCACCACCACCCTACCACCACCCTCACACTACCACAACCACCACCACCAGCTACTACCACCACCACCATCAGCCTACCGCACCACCACCACCACCACCTACCATACCACCACCACCTTCTACCACCACTGTACCACCCTCACTACGATCACCAATTCCACCACCACCACTACC
>NC_137003.1:50192499-50299999 GCF_032717465.1 Coenobita brevimanus
GTAGCCCCTAGCTCCCTCGTACATACTCTTCACAGCACTCAACAATTTCCCTCCACTCCATATATTCTTAATACCTTCCACATACCTTTCCTATCTATTCTGTCATAAGCTTTCTCCAAGTCCATGAAGGCAGCGTACACTTTCCTTCCCTTCTCTAGATACTTCTCCACTAAACATCTTAGAACAAATATCTGATCTACACACCCTTTTCCCTTCCTAAATCCCCCTTGTTCTTCTCCAACTAGCTCCTCTGTCATATGCCTAACCCTATCAATGAGTATTCTACCATATATTTTACCAGTCATACTAAGAAGGCAAATACCCCTATGGTTTACCACATACTTCTCTCTCCCCTTTTCTTTTGTACAGAGGAACAATTATACCTGATTTCCAGTCCTCTGGAACCCTTCCCTCTTCCCAAGCCAATCTACACAACTTCCATATCCACTCCACAACAATCTCACCCCCATACCTAAGCATTTCACCACACACTCCATCAATTCCTGGGGCCTTTCCCCGATTTAACTTTCTTCATTGCTTCCACAACTTCCGACCTACTGATCTCTTCCTCCCTCCTCTCATCTCTTCTTCTCCCAGCCATTCCCCAACCACTTATACTCACACTGCTCTCACTCTCTACATTCAACAAATCCTCAAAGTGCTCCTTCCATCTCCTCAATTTCTCTCTCTTCTCCACCAACAATCTAATATTCCTATCTTTCACTCCCCTACTATTTCCCCTTTCACACTGCCTTACTTTCTTTACCTCCTTCCAAAACAATTTCTTACTCTCCCTCCATTTCACACTCAGATTCCTCCCAAACTCTTCATCCACTTTCTTCTTACTCTCCTTCACCAGTCTCTTAACCTCCCTTCTCCTGCTCACATATACCTCTCTCTTCTCTCTCTCATCTTCTCCCCTACCTCTACTCGCCAACCATTCACCATATGCCTTCTTCTTTTGTTCCACAGCTCGTTTCACCTCATCATTCCACCATGCTGTCCCTTGCACACCCTTGCATCTCCTCCTCACTCCACAAACCGCCTCACACGCTGCGCTTATCTCTTCCGTTAGGGCCACCATATATATAATATATATGGTATGTGGGGGCGCTCACCATTCACTTGCTCGATGTAGTGCTGTTGTCGGGTGTCTGCCCTTTCCTCTTTTCCATCTTTCCATCCTCTTCTGTTCTTTCCTTCATTCTTTCCTTGTTCTTCTGCCTACGGGTGACTTTACACTCCCTCGTCTGTCTTTCTTTCCTTCATTCTTTCCTTTTTCTTCTGCCTGTGGGTGACTACACTGAGTGACAAGCCAAATGGTTTCCTGTACACCAGGAAACCATTTACTACTGTGGGTGGTAACCATATAGCCAAGTTTTGGCACGTGGTGGTTTAGTGGGTAATTATTGCGCTAAAGTCGGATTGAGCCGGTGAAGGTTTATATGCAAGAAGTGGTTGGGGTTGATTGCTCATGTAATGCCACTCAGGGATGAGTGAGGCTGGTCACTCTCATCTTAAATGTCGAGACTAACTGCCTAGCCCCGGGCTCCTACGCTCCTCATGGGGCAATGTAGGATTGGATGATGGATATATATATATATATATATATATATATATATATCTATATATATATATATATATACATATATATATATAAAATCAACCGTGGCCCAGTGGGTTATAGCGCTCCGCTCTGTCCGAAGGGTTGGAGGATCGAATCCACCCAAGGGTCATTGGTAGACATCAGGAAGGGCATCCGGTCATAAAATGCTACACGCTCCAATCCAAAAAAGTCCTCTATCCAGGGGCAACGCCTTAGCTCTTCGGGAATATCAGGCGTAAACCCCCCCCCAAACAAAAAAAAATTGAGAGAGAGAGTACTTAACTGATCTAACATATGTCCACTTCAGGCAAAAAATAGAAAAAAGTGATGGATAGCAGTCAGCCTACCTAGAACAGTATAATAAAATGATGTACAGTTCCCTTAGCCTAGCCACGACCACTTCAGACAATAAATATAATACAAAACTATTATACAGTAAAAGCCAACCTACCAACGACCACCTCAGGTAATAACATAAAAAAAACAGCAACAGATAAATAGTCATGATAACCTACCCACGACAAGCTCCTGCCTGAGTTTCCTTGCGATGGATGGTACTGATGGAAAGATTCGGAGTGCTTCCTTAATGCACATCTCCAAGTACTTCATCTCACGCAGGTCAGCCATTGTCGCGGGCCGATCAGAGTCACCGAAGATGGAGTCCAGCTCCTCGTGTACCCGGGCCTGGGAGAACAGGGATTGTTAATAGTGAGAGAACAAAAAGACAGCCGTATGACGTGTAGGATGATTGAAAAGATATGGGAAGGCTAATACGGGTGAAAAGAAAGGTATGTGTGCGTACTGATGAAAGGAAAGAGATTGTTATTATGTGCCATACAACTGAAGGAAAGATTTTATTGTGCGTGCAGATGGATGGAAGGAAAAAATTTTTTGTGTAGAAATGTGGAAACGAAGTGTCAGTTTTATGTGAAGAGCGATGGGTAAGTAATCGTTAAGTAACGGGACAAGCAATGGAGGCAAAAAATTTATTTTAGTATTTACAGGTGTGTGGGAAGAGTATCATACCTGAATATCCGTGTGTAGTCCTAGGATATAGAGAGACCAGTTGACAGCGGCGGCGGTGGTGTCGTGGCCTGCGAACATAAACGTGTCCACCTCCTCCCTGATGTCCTCGTCTGACAGCCTCTGGCCATCGTCTGAGGCCTCCAGGAGCAGGTCAAGGAAGGCCAGTGACTTCTTCTTGCCTGTGGTCAAGGAAGAGGATGAAATTACGTGTAAGGCAGATGTGTAAATGCGGCAGCAAAAGTTAGTCTCATATATATATATATATATATATATATATATATATATATATATATATATATATATATATATATATATAATGAGAGAGAGAGAGAGTATGCCGTTATAGATCATCCATCCATGTAATCATTAATCAAGCACTAGAAAATCCAAGTGCCATCCCACAGGTCAACATGAATCTATCCTGGCCGGATGATTTGTTGAATTATAAATCCATCAGTGCTCATCCGCTCATTAATCAAGCACTCATGATTCTAGGCTGCATCCCACACGTTAAAAGCAAGCCATCCGAAGCGAGTGTTGGCGAGAGAGAGGTCTCCATCGTATACAGTGATCATTCAGTATTCATTCAAATATTTGAAAAGTTAGGCTCTAACTCACATGTAATTAAAAGCTAGCCACCCGAACTCAGCAATTTATAGATCTTTTGGAAGTGAAACAGACCATACACGTATTCAGTCATCATTCAAGACTCCATCCCGCAGGTCAGAAAGCAGCAATTACATCCTGATCGAGCAATTGGTAGAGCTTTCAAAGAATATCCATCCAGTCATCACTCAAGCACATTAAATAGAATGCCCGATGAAATGAACCATACATCCATTCAGTCATCATTTAAGCACTCAAAATTTCCAGGCTCCATCTCACAGGCCTATAAGAAAGAAATCCACTATCCTCACCGAGCAGTTTGTCCTCTTCAGTGGTGACCTCAGCCGTCCTCATCTTCTCCTCATACAACTTCCTTCTCTCTCTGATGGTCTCGCGGGATATCTTGTGTAGCACCTTGATGTTTTCGTCCATCTCTCTGGCGTACCCCAGGGCCCAGTAGAGGAGACTGGGTTTCTGCCACACTTTGAAGGAACGCTGCTGGACCATGTTCACCATTCTGGGGAAGTTGCATAACGTTACATGGAGTTATACAAAGCAGGACTTGTACCGTATATACAGTAGTTGTGTAGTTACGACTCTCAAATCCCATCCCACCATTGAAACTTTACTTTGCATCATCCCTCTCCACAAAGGAACAAAAATTGAACAACTACCTAACACTATACAGAGTGTCTCAGCAACATCCTTCCCCCTTCACCGAACACGACGTTTCACTGCAGCATACATAAACACATAACCATCACAGCCATCCAAATTCTTCAACAAACAGACATGAGTTACATCAAGATATCCACCCAACAGAAACTACCAAACCCAGAAAGACACGAGTGTACAATACATAGTCAGAATCCGATGCAGTCATCACCTTTCCCTGTTACAGCACCAACACAAAATACAGCTCACACGCAGTCCACTCTGCTCATATCACAACATGCCCATTCACGTCATCCATCGTACTATTACAACACAGTCAATCCTTCAACATAAAGTCAGCAAAAAGGCCTCTGCCGGTGATCGGTTGAAACGGCTGACTTCCTGCGGTTCACTGGGTCGCAACAACAACAACAACATCAGCTACACAGTTAAATAGTTGGTCAGAGTTTCATAAGGTTCAGTAGATCAGGTTTGGTTACTGGCACACCTTGAAAGAACGCTGCTGGATCATGTTCTAGGTTACCCTTCCGAGTAGGGAGTTAGGTGGAGTCGTGGAGAGTTCCACATAACCTTATGCAGAGTTCAGCTCAGAAGCCACTCGTGGCAAATACGTTAGAAAGTCTCTGTTAACCAGTTCACTATGATGACTTCTTTATTTTATTCAATCTTCAGAGGGTTCAAGTAATTCCACTCAAGAAACCTTTCCTGCCTTGTGTTAAATCGTCTTGAAGAAGCAAGGATAAACTCACAGAAGACGTCACTGTTGTGAAGGGGTTTATTAGTATGAATGATTTATGCATGTGCATTCATACTAACAAAACGTAAATAAATTATGATACAAAGAAGAGTATTTCTTATCAAATAACCAGTTTACTTATCTGTTTATTATTACCTGTACACGGCTCGCACATACTCGGAGTCCTCGTTGTCCTGGGCATTCACTGTCCTTCCCATGGCCGTTTCTGGAGAGGGGAAGGGGCAGAAGATAGGAAAGCGTTAATCATTTTTTTTATTACATTAGCTATGAGCAAACAGCATAACATTAAAAACATACGGTTGGGTATTTCATATCATCATAACCTTATTTTTCCCACTATTACACACACAATGGGTTGGATACGGAAACAGTCAGCAGAAAATCTAAGAGCAGGAGACACTATGACGAGTGCCCAATGAATCTGACCTCTCCTTCAGTCACTCATTCTGCAAGACTTTTCTGGTTTCAACAACTGAGCTCTGTAATATGGTGAGGCTTTCTCATGGGTAGTGCCGCGTAGTTTGTCTACCCGCCTCCACGGGCTTAGGGCGGCGCTGATGTTTATGCATTACACCCGAAGCCCGCGCCTTTTGAAACCAGCCGATGAATTCGGAAAACATAGTGCCACGGCCCACTGCTCAGCATAAGTATGCAACAGCAAAACAAAAACAGCAAGTTAAGAACAGTGTTCCAATTGCATTGCCAATGTGGAGGCGACGAGTGCGGGTGTTTCAATGTGGCTGCCAAAGTGACACGCTCCCTGCGGAGCTGGCCCCTCCATACTATAGAGCTCAATGGTCTCAACCCACAAGCGCAACTATCTGCACTAATGTGCTTCGCCTCATTAACCCTTCCAGGTTGAAGATATCCTTTTAATTTCATTCTTACTGTCTTTAGAGGATTTTTTCAACTTAGGAGAGGCATCGTGAAATGGAGGGGTTAGATAAGGCTTTCATTAACCCTTTCATTACGATGGTGTATTCCTAGTATGAACAATATCGTCTGGCAAAGACAAGAATAACAAACATTACGCCCTCGAGCAGAGATGATTAAATGACTTTAGAAAACCTTTAAGGCTGAGCTGTTCCTTCTTCTGCAATCTTAAATGAGAGAGGTTCAGTCTTTCTCATAATTTATGCACTGCCTTACATCATCTGTCTGATCCTGTCCTTCATCAGTTCTGAGGTTTCTTCATCATTCGTCAGTGCCTCGCTTTCTCACACGCAGTTTTTATCCGCACCCATCTATCGTCCAGGCATTCTATCCCTCCTCCTGCCTTTCAGCATCCCAACAAATGCCATAATCCCTCCCTGCTTACTTCATCTTAAGCCTTTTCCAAATCAGTACACACTAAAAACCTTCGATGTTCACATTTTCTATCAATTCCGTGATCTCTCTCCATTCAGTTTATCCATTTATCCATGATGTACCCAAACTGATCTTGCCATACGTTATTTCCACCTCCGTATATACTACAAATACAGTGCAGTCCTTCTCCAAAAAAAGTGTCTACCTACCTACCTACCTACCTCAATCTATCTTACAATCTATCTATAGCCAGACGCCTTAATCCCGGAAGCAGGTAGTCATATCTGAACGGCCTGGGAATTGAACTCGGGATCCTCCATTTGCGAGCTGGAGTTGCAGACTCAGCCATTACACTCGCCGCTGACAAAATATACGGTATACAAAAACCATGTGCTCCACAGATGATGTCGAGGGCGCAGAGGATAATGAAGGGGATGCTGAAGAGTGTGCCGTCATTTCGCCTATTCAACACTCCACACAAACCTCTAACAGTGAACACATTCTTGGCATTCCACACCTCAAGCTATCGTCTAACTTAACACAACTGCCATACACCTTCCCAATTCACCTCATCATATGCATCCTCCACCTACAGCTATGACATATCATATGCATCCTCCACCTACAGCCATGACATAAATATCTTGCATTTCTTCAGCTATATATAAGCGCCTCCATATATGCCAAAAACACTTTCATTTCTTCCCCCAGACAAAGCATTGCGTATATCCATGCCTACCACAGATGATGTCCAGGGCACAGAGGGTAATGAAGGGGAAGATGTCGAAGAGTGTGCCGTCACCTAACATTCTCAGCTTCTCCACCATCTTCTCACTCTGCCTGTTAAACACCTGTATGAAGTCCTCCAGGATCCGGAAGTGGAATGCGGGGGTCAGCATCTTCCGCCGCGAATGCCACTTACTTCCTGCAGAACGGAAAACAAGTGCACTTAACCATTTCAACATCATGACGTCGTTTATATAATGTTTATTAACAGACAGGATCAATTTTTCACCCCCCCCCCCTCTCTGTTTACCTGTGGCTGTAAGAAGACCAGTGCCAAGCCAGGGGTGAAGGAAGCCGTACTCTTCACTCTTATCGATGTGCTCTTGACTTGTGAGCAGGGCCTGGCAGAGAGAGACACGGTGAATTTTTTGTTTTTGTTTTGGGTAATGAGTAGACGATTATAATATACACCTCAAGAAAAACATTTAATACTGAATGGGTAAATGAAATGCTGAAGTAATCCCTCCACCTCCAAAGGCTGTTGTAGTCTGAATAAAACTGTGATGCCAACTTCCTAATCACCTGAAACTAATTATTTTGTTATGGAAGAAATAGTATAAATAAGTATAAAAACCATCTGTAACCCATGCAAAGGCTGCTGAAGTACAACTACCACTAGGGACGTGCACCAAAAAAGCCTATTTAATTATTTCTATTTTTTTTTTTTGTCTGTGTACCAATGTGATAAAATAGGTGTAAGAACCCGCTATTTAACTATCCACGTTTAAAGCTTTTTACTGTATCAGCAGCGCTGATGTAATGCGTAAAATTATTTATTTGTACAATCGAAAACTTATTACTGGCAGCAGTATGCCTAACTGAGCAACGTCTGTAAGAGAAGATGCATGATGAAGTACGTGTGAGAATAAACTTTCCAGTCATAGATAACTTTTTATTATTTTAGTTTTTTTCAGGTTATTTTAGTTATTTTCACTTTAACAGGGCTGTGTTACAAATCCATTTACCCTGCTGTTTTGTTATATTGAGTACTGTGTTCTTAACTGCTGCTGCTCTTTCCCAATTCTAAACAGAACTAAATGTTGTTCTGCTGACCTCTGCTGCTCTACCAGTTCTACTTAACGCAAACCGTATTACGTTACTGAGTCATCTACCCTACTGTACCTTAACCCAATGATGCTCGGCCGACTTCCTCTGATTTCTCGACTCAACTTAACTCTCGCCATGCTGTGTTGCTGACCCGTTAACTCTATGATATCTGATACTAAATGCTGTATGTCTAGCCCACTTACCCTGCTTTAAGTAATAATAAGTAATGTGTTACTGAAAACCGTTCCTCTGCCCTAATTCAGTTTAACAGTGACCGTCTGACCGTGTTATGCTGCTGTTTATGCTGTGTGATACTAAATGCTGTGTTGCTGACCTCTGCTGCCCTGGCGCTGCTGATGATGACCATGGGATGCAGACCGAGCCACAGTCGCACCACCTCACCGTATTCACAGTAACTCATTATCAAATGGAACTGCTCTGCCAACGAAAGGACACTGTCTTACTCATACGCACACTCACATTTGCGCTAAGTCTCGCACTCTCACAAACAGAAGTGCACTACACACACACACACACACACACACACACACACACACACACACACACACACACACACACACACACACACCGAATTATCAGGTGAAATTGTCCTGTCAGCGAGAGGACACCACCTTACGTTGATATTTTTTCCTCCATGAAACAAGGTGTTAAACTTCCGTAGACTTTAGCAAAGTCCTATTGCTCCTGCATCTAGTACTTGTTTGATATTCCTGTACTTGACTTAATTTTTCACTACAGATTTCAGTACGACCGTAAAGTGTGTCTGGCTCATGCATCTAAGCAACTAACCCTTACAGTGAACTTACCGAGGTTGTCCACATTCAAAGCCAGAGCGTTGCCCACGATAGGCTGGCACTTGGGTCCAGGCAGTTTGTTCATGAGGTTGACCTGTGGAAAACAAAGATTAATGCCTATCGACTAATCGAGGTTCATTACGTCTGGTAATCAATCTTTTGCCAGGTCTCTGTCTTCCTCAGAATATGACCTGCAGTAGTTCGATTATATTCAGGTCCCCAGTTACATTGCTGAGTGAACAGGGACAAAAGGAAAACAAACACCAGTGTGACCGACGAATCTAACACGGGCTCTTCCAGCTGCAGGCCTAGCGTGCTTAGCAGTGCCCCAACGATTTCCTCCATCCCCACCACGCCCCGTGGTAAGTCTTTATAACTCCTTTGGCTGGGAGAGAAAAAGAAAAATATCGTGTGGATCGTCGTTGTCATCTCATCATTATTGCCAGCGTCATCATCATCGATAACGGTAGTCACCATCACCATCATGATCATACAGTAGTTATCATCATCAGCCTTAACCTAACTTTTACTATCATAAATATAGTAAGTGGGATTAAACAGGAGAAAACGGAAAATACATGAGTAGGAAAACACACACACACACACACACACACACACACACACACACACACACACACACACACACACACACACACACGAGCTCAGCCAGCTAGTCATTCAGTCAGCCAATATGCGTCTTGAGCAAATAAAAAAGCCGCGACCACTTCAATAAGCTTCACCTTACGAGCCCTGCCTCACCATCTGCTCTCAGCGTAACCCTACCGCACCCCCTGTCACCAACACCACACCCCTTTTTTGTTACTCCCACACCCAGCCATTCACTCTGCCTCCCCTTCCACCCACGCATCACACTCTGTCACATCCTGAACTACCACTTCCACCGCGTATTCCATTCATCCTACGCCTTCCACTTCTACTCCACATTTCACCCACTCTACCCAGTCCTTGGTCAGCATCACTACACTTTTTTGTTTCTGCCATCCAAAATCCCGCACTGCCTATCACCAACACCTCAGTCCCACATCCTGCCACCCACCCACCCACCCACCCTGCCTCTCCTTCCACCTACACATCGCCTTTTGTCACATACCACATTAATTCAAATGTCATCCAACTAACACATCTTTTGCCGCCAGTACTACACCTTTCGTTATGCCATTTCCGTTGCTCACACACACCCTGCCATTCACCCTGTCACTACCTCCATTATCCTGTCACATCCAGTATTACTACATCCATCGCATATTTCATCCACCCAGCCCCATCTTCCACTTACCCTTCACACTTCCGCTCCTCTTCCACTTTCCACTGACTTACGCTTTCTTGTCACCCAACTTATCATCTACTATCTACGCACCGTCACCCACCCTACTCACTCCCACCCACATATCACCCTCTATCACATATCTACCACCTGTGACTCGTTTTTCATTCTACCCACCTACAAATCGCACCTGCACCCCCCCTTCTACCTCACCGACACCCCCACCTACTCTTCTACTTACCGTTCTTACCACCCCTTCTACTCGTAGACCCCACCTACCATTTCCAGCCAATACCTAAATCTACACCCTGCCTACCACCCCATCATAGCCCCATATACGTCTGCCACCTACCAATTCCACCTATCCTATTCACTACTCCCACCTACACCTCACCTACCACTCCCACCTACATGCCACCTACCACCCGATCCGCACGCCATCTACCACTGCCACCTACCAGCGCCATTCCCACACTGCCACCTGCTGTACAGTATTATATCTATCACTCTCACCTAAACACCCGGCAGTATTACAAGATACAAGTTAAATTTGGAATATGCACCAGCTGAGACAGTACATAAACGTACATACATACAGACATACACATATACATACATACATACATACTTTACTATATCCATACATAAGATACATATATATATATATATATATATATATATATATATATATATATATATATATGTGTGTGTGTGTGTGTGTGTGTGTGTGTGTGTTGATATATATACATACATACACGTACAGTATACTAGCACAAGAAAAAAATAATAAAAGAAAAGGATAATAATGGCAGCAGTATCAATAACAGTAAGAAAAAATAAAAATAAAAACGCCTTGACTCGTCCCAGTGGAAACCAGAGGAAGGCCCTCGCCACCCCACCCCAGAAAAAAAGAACAGAGACAGAAAAAATCGCACAGAACATATGAGGCGTCACTCTGCTCAAGGTCGGCCTAAGTTTTTCTTACCTCTGCCTAGGAGGTTATGTTTGGGCTCGGTTTGTCTATCTGTCTGCCAGATAGAAATATTATAGAAAATCAGGGGGGAGGAATGGCTTTTACTACAGAATACTGAGTGAGGAGCGTGAGAGGGATAAGGATTTACTTTTGTGGTGAAAAAAGTTAAATGTCAGTCAAAAAGGAGATGGTGCTGCCTGGGTGGAGGTATATACTCTCTGCGCGTTCTGGTTTTTGCCTATATGCATCCGATTCTGGGAATATATGAGATAATCTACTGGACATTGTCGTAGCGATTAGTGACATGCAGACTAAGATGATAACCTTCTGTGTGTGTGTGTGTGTGTGTGTGTGTGTGTGTGTGTGTGTGTGTGTGTGTGTGTGTGTGTGTGTGTGTGTGTGTGTGTGTCTCTCTCTCTCTCTCTCTCTCATCCACTGGAAACACCCACACCCACACCCACCCATCCACCTACCCACACACACACACACACACACACACACACACACACACACACACGAAACACACCTACCCCCCCACACACACACGAAGCACCCCCCCCCACACACACACAGTAAGTGAAACAAAAATCATACTTACCATTCTGCGCCTTCTGAAGTACCAAACGACTGCCGCAGCGACGAGGGCGGTCAGAACGATGTAGACCAGCAGCCCAGGCCGCCCCAGCACGCCTACGCCCTCACCCACCACGCCCACACCAGACATCGCTACACCTGGAGGGGTGGGGGGCAGGAGATGTACAGTTATGACCTACAATTCTTGTACACTTATAGCGACTCCATACATCATCACACCTGGGAACAGAGAGAGAGAGAAAGAGAGAATATCCAGCTTCAGTCGTTACTGTAGTTCACTTACATTTTGGGGGCATTTATGAACTACGGAAGGGAGTGGCATTCCAGCCCACATGATTACTGGCTTTTGATTACAGTAGCTAGGATTTGGTATTACATTTTTTAACACTTTTTCAGATTCCTAACAAAATGGAATAAGCAAGATGTCAGCCTATATATATATATATATATATATATATATAAAATTTAATGCATCAGGCCCTAAACACAAGTCTGGAAGACAGTTCCTAACGTCCAGTATATTGGCATACCAACGAAGAGCTGATTCCCAGCAGCTCTCGCACCTCAGTCGGGCACATGGCCTAAAGATAACTTGCTAATTACAGTGTATTTAGTGTGATAAAGCTAGGGATATCATATTCAGGTCAAGTGCTTTGGTGCTTACGAGGATAGTTCCATGACGATATCGAAAATCAGTGAGCATGGAGATATCGAAGGCAGTCCCCACATTGGCCACTGCAACAGCCGTAACTAAACCCGCCATCACACAGACCCCAACCCACTCTTCAGTTCACTCCACCACCACCTCCCTCATTTCAACTATGGCGTAGTTCTCGTTAACGATGCTTCAATCACGATGGCGATGTTGCAGCCGCCATCAAAGCAACAGATAAGTAATCAGAGGGAGATCGTTGACATGTCTCTGGGAGATGCTGTGTGCGCGTTAAATGAAGAACTTTGACCTTCAAGATACACGTGTGCGTGATAACAGATAAATGAAGCTGCAAAAGCCAGTGGTTGTATAAGGGTCAAAATGATAAGGAATGTCACCTTGAATTACCAACTTTACCCCGATTAAGTAATTTTTAAATTATTCTGCTACCTTCAAACGATAGTGATTGGTTTATGTGAGTTTTTTTTTATCTGAAAAGGTTAGAGGTAGTCTTCAATAACGAACTGCCTGATGAGAATTTTTCCTCTGAATATATCTTCTGGTAGTTGGCAGAATAAAATACATATATAGTCATCGTGGTGAAGGGTAAGTAGATAATGCAAATGATCAGGAAGAAATAATGAAGCGCGCGCGTACACACACACACACACACACACACACACACACACACACACACACACACACACACACACACACACACACTTCTAACAGGCCGCCAAATGAAAACAGGTCACACACCCACTTATTCCTCGTTCAGCCACATGAACTCTTGGCTGCGTCTAACAAGCGAAAATCATCTCTAGTAACTTGCTTGAATTATTAAGTATAGCTCTCGCGGCTGCTTCAGAGTGGAGCCTTTTCATGAACTGTCATGAAAGGGATGTAACTCTTAAAGTGTGTTTCAGCATAAGTCCCTCCAGCAGTAGACCTACCACTCTTCACATCCTAAACCTTTCAAGCCAATGATGTTTTTGTTTTCAATTCGTTATTATTTACAGACGATTTTATTCACCTTAGGATTTATCGTACTTTAGGAGTTACCCACAGTATACCCTCCCATCATATTCCTATCTCGCGAGGCACTCTCCCTAACTAAATTAAACAGTCTCGAGGTTGAAAGATCAAAATATAAAACACGTCGTCGGATTAACGGGGTTAAGAAACGGTATTACTATAGTTGGTCCATCTTGACTTGGTGAATATTTCCCGTCTTTTTTGCAGTTTATTTGCCGGAAATTAGTGGCAGACTAACGCAATACTACGATTCTACACCCTTTACGTAGCAGTCGTGGCTAGCACAATAATCGTGTTAATCTCTTGTAACAATTCAGCACTGAGGATGGGGAGGTGACACTTATGTATAGATGGCCGTTTTACATATGACAGCACCACAGACAGCTGTATGTGGTTGTTGTGAAAAACTTCCCACGTTTCTTTTTTTCTCTCCGACAAGGAGAGTAAGTTTTTACCCCTGTTTGTTTGTCTGTTTGTCTGTTAGCAGGATTACTCAAAAACTAAGTGGGATTTGGACCACATTTAGTGGGTAGACAGCCCTTGTCCCAGCTAACAATCTATTAGCTTTTGGGACCGATTCGGATCGTATTACAGATTCTGGATCCGGAAAGCATTTTTTGAGACCCCTAATCAGTGATGAGAAAACCTAACAAATTATGAAGAATGGTTTGGAAATTGCGTTGCCCTTGTCAGACAGACGCGATCCACTGAGTGCCCCTCTAGTTTTATAAGGGTTCGTAGCACCTACAGGCTATTGCAGTTCAGCCTCAGTTGAAGAAAACCATCTGTTGTCAGCCAGAGTATAATCGCAGAGTTGATGCGACGGTGAGAGAATTAGTGGAAACAGTACTGACACCTTGAGGCTCCTAAGACACACTCATGACTAATTAATGTGCTTGCCGTTACAATATAGTGTAGTGGAGTTGATGCGAGAATGAGAGGGTTAAAGGAGGCGCAATGGCTGAGGGGAAGGTCACGGCATCATCATCATCATCAAAAGGGATGACGAGCGAGTCTTCCATGACGTTTTACAGGCTATAACAAGGGCTCTTCTGAACCACACAAACAGACCAACAAACTGAAGTGAATGCATAACCTTGTTCCACCTTCAGGTACTATTTTCCGTGTGTTCGATACTAGGCATAGTTCTCCTAGGCCAAGCACCCCACTTGCGTACCACACATTTTCACATGTCACTCCTTCAGCTCTAATACCAATTATCCTTATTAAATACAAGCTAGGCATGTCTCATCCAGGGTTGGTGTAATCGTACTAACGGGAGTGTTTTTATGAAATATTGTTGGGTCTTGTGGAAGTCCAGTAAAAGTTACCTTCAGGTGGTTCAAATCAAGCTGTTCCTTGTCCCAGCCTGTGACCGAACTCTCGTCTTTACGAGCACAAGACTATTTGTCTACCTGACCATGAAAGAGAGACAGATGTATAGCAGTGACGATATGATAACCAGCATGAAATATATCACCAGAGATGCTGTATCAAATATATCACCAGACATTCTATACCAAACATATCACCAGAGATGCAGTATCAAATGTATCACCTGAGATGCTGTATCAAATATATCACCAGAGATGCTGTATCAAACGTATCACCTGAGATGCTGTATCAATTATATCAGAGATGCTGTACCAAATATATCACCAGAGATACTGTACCAAATATATCACCAGAGATGCTGTACCAAATATAGTCGATGTACAGTTTTCTTGGCCGGAAAACAGATTCAAAACTGCATATAATACGCTTACTTGTGTATGATCGAATAATTGTAACTATAATAATTATCTGATTGCACAAAACACTTTCTAGCGAATATGTCTATAGATGTACTGTGCATGTATACTGAATTTATGTAGGTAAAATACCAAACACATATGGCATGTATCCATATGCAACCTCTCTAAGCTATCTGTTGGTATCTATGATGTGCGTGCGTGTACACACACACACACACACACACACACACACACACACACACACACACACACACACACACACACACACACACACATATATATATATATCCCGCAATGGTAAAGAATCCTTTAAAAAATTCCTTGATCCAGACGATGATCCGGATCACAAACAAAATCTAATGGATTGTTCCTTGGGCCATACCCTGCCTCTCTCAAAAATTTCAGCAAAATCCGTTCCTAACTTTTGGGTAATCCTGCTGACAGACCAACAGACAAACAAACGAACGCCGGCAAAAACATAACCTCCTTGGCGGAGGTAATATGCAGCCTGCGAGACCATCACCACTTGTCATTGTTAGGCATGCACGATAGATGAGCAGATTGACGGAATAATTGATAAAAGGCCACAAAAATGATGGCTTACGGTAGGTCAAGTACAGGAGAGGGGAGAAGTAAAAAACAAACATCTCAACCACCTAATTCAAGCTCCTTAATGGTGCTAGATATGCAGAATGAATGACTAAATTGATTGCCCGACTCATGAAACGCCACTAAAAGATGATCTGAGTAGGTAAGGAGACGAGGAGACAATAAGAAACGGAAGCAAACGTCCACCTCGCCCACCTAACCCAACTCTCAGTTCCTTCATATATTTAGACATGAGCAAGAGATGACTAATTTAAATGACTGATATATGATGGGCCACAAAAAGATGACTTACTATGGGTAAGAGTAGAGAGGAGGAAAAGAAACAACAGAACTAACAACCACTCATACTGTCAAACCCAAGTAGTATTACACATTGTACAAAAGACGAAATGACTGACAGGCTGACGGATGAAAATTTACCGGACAGCAGGCAGACTGCGCCACAAAAGATGGTTTGATTGAATGATTGCGGAATAAAGACGTACTAGTACTAAATATGCACTGATTACTTGATTGGTTGATTGACTGTCTGCCGAACTTATAAAAGGCAGCGTAAGAGCAAAGACCATAGAAAATGACTTGGTATAGGTCAGGAGTCGGGGAGACACGAAGGAATGAGAACAATACGCACAGGAGATGACTAAGCAGAGTAAGGGATGACAGGCCACAAGGTAACTTATGGAAGGTCAGAATTTGGAGTTAAGGTGACATGCAATGTAGCAAATAATCAGCATATATAGATACTGTTTTACTACCTACATACAGTATGTTAGTGGTTTCCAACCTCTTCTAATTCTCGCCCCCCCTCACTGAATGACACGTTCCCTTTCTCAATTACTGTATTTTACTGGCATAGTTGGCACATGTCAATAAATATTATAGATTCTTAATCTTTGACATTTTTTATGTATTCAGAGAACTTGATTTCATATTCATATCTGAAATATTTTATCCATATTTAGAAATTACTGAATTCCATCATAATTCATAGTTTTCAAATATAATTACCCTCTTTATCAAGCCTTCGCGCCCCCCGCCCCCGGGCAGCCCTTCGTGCCCCCCTAGGGGGGCGCGCCCCACTGTTGGAAACCACTGCAATATGTAGTCCAATTTTTTTTTTTTTTTTTCACCATCAGGAGCGTAGGGATCAAGGGCTAGACCGCTCAGTCGCGACATGTAAGGGGAGGAAAACCAACCTGCTCCCCTCTGAATGGCAGTGTGAGCAATAAGCCCCAATCAGACCTTTTACTTCACTTCTTCCGAAGACCGACAAGCATAAATTATGCTTAGATTGTCTGGCTGACAGATGAAATGCCACAAGATGAAATAAGGTGGGTCACAAGTCGAAGACAGAAGCAAAGCAAGCACATACCCATCCACCTACACCAACGCCACTTGGCAGTGCTACACACGCGTAAAAGATGGCTAAAGTGACTGAGTGGGTTATGAAAGGGTACAACAAGATGATTCACGATAGGTCATGTATCCAGAAGGAAAGTTTTGCAACTAAGCAGCCAACCACCTGCACCACCATCCTACGATATTATTAGATACGCACGGAAGATGGCTAAACTGACTGCATGAATTATGAAAAAAAGAAAGTACTTCGAGAGCCAAGGAGAGAAGGAGGAGGAGTAGAAGCAAAACAGCCACCCAGACATCCTAACCCACAGGTCCTTGATCGAGTCAGTAATGCACAAAAAATGAGGAAATTTACGACTGACTAAAGTTAGATCTTATAGTTTAAAAGCGCAGACACAGAAAATGAAATAAACGGCCGGAGAGAATTAGTACCGCCAAACAACCAGCTAAGCACGATATTTTTAGACTGGCCTGAAAGATGACTAAACTGACTGAATGACTTTTGTGCCACAAAAAGATGGCTTAAAGTAGGACACGAGTCGAGAAGAGGACGCATAGCAAGCAAATGACCAACCACCTGCACCATCATTCCCCGACATTGCTATTCATGCACAAAAAGCAACCAAAATGAATGAACGAATGACGAAAGGCTACACAAGGATGAATCATGTAGGCTACGAGTCGATGTGATACGTATAGCAGAAAACAGTCACCATATGCAGCAAGTGTGAGATATGAACAGCCGATACCGAGGCTGACTGACTGACTAACGAAAGGGCACAAAAAGGTGACTAAGGATATGCCGTGAGTCAAGGAGAAAAGCACAACAAGCAAATAACCAACCAGCATCACCGCAGCTCCTTGACAGCGCAACACACACACACGAGATGACTATATTAACTGAGTGAGTGGATGGTGTAAGTGGACAAGTGAATGAGTTACGATAAGTCATGGATCAAGGAGAAGAGTACCGCAAGCAAATGACCAACAACCTGTACCACGATATTATTAGACACACGAGAAATGACTAAACTAAGTGAATAAATGATTTTAAAAAGCTGACTTCGTAGGTCGCTAGCAGAAGAGAGAAGTGCAGCAAATCACCACTCCGACCACCACCCATAGCTCCTTGAGGTTAGACATACACGATAGATGGCTAAATTGACCGATTCACTGAAAATAGATCTGGCAACATTAAACAGAAGACATTGAAAGATAAATACGGCTAGGGGGAATGAATAGGATCAAACAATCACCAAACTACGATATTTCCTGACAGGTTCATAAGATGACGGGTAAAATATCACAGAAAGACGCTTTATGATACGTCAAGAGTTGGGGACAGGACGTACAGCATGCAAAAAAATAACCTCCAGCACCACCATCCCTGACATTGTTGCACACGCACAACAGACAGCTAAATTGGCTGACTGGATACCCGATGCAAGGGCACGAGAAAATGACTTGTGGTAGGTCAGGGTTCGTGGAGATACATAAATTAGTGAACAGTCATCATCTTTCGACAATATTAGACATGCACAAAAGATGATCAGACTGACTGACAAAATGAAAGGGCACAAAATGATTTACTGCATGCAAGACTTACACAGTTACCACCCCTTGTCATTGATAGACAAAATCCACAAAACGATGACTTACGGTAGGTCACGTGTCGAAGAAAGGAAGTACAGGGAGCAAATAACCAACCACCCGCAATATCTCCCTACGAAATTATCAGACATACACAAGAGGTGGCCAAATCAACTGAAAAGATGATGAAAAGTCCCCCATCCTCTCCCCCCCAAAAAAAAAGAAAAAAAAAAATGGTAGGCCGTGAGTCGAGGAGAGAAGAATGACTAGAAGCAAACCACCACCCAGCTAACCTAACCCACAGTTCCCCTCGATGGGATTAGACTGGACATATCCAACAGATGACTGAATTGACTAGGTGAAAATAGATCTAGCAACATTAAAGCAAAGGCACCAGAAAATGACTTTCGGAAGGAGAGAAAGAGTAGGATCATGCAACTACCAAGAAACAATGTTTGTAGACAGGCACGGGATATGACTAGACTGCCTGACTGCAGAGGTCACAAGAAAATGACTTACGAGATATAGCCAGTCAAGGATAGAAGTCTATCTATCAATCTATATATTGCCAGACGCCTTAATCCCGTCAGGGGTGGCCACAAACAAATCGCCTCCATGTCGCCCTGTCCCCAGCCATTTCACTGCCCTGCTCCCAGCTCACACCCCCCTCTCTCATATACCTCTCCACTCCATCCCTTCATCTCATCCTAGGCCTCCTCCTCCCACTCCCCCCCTCCACCTCACTCACACTCTCCTCGTTAGTCTCTCACTCTCCGTCCTCTCCACATGGCTAAACCACCTCAGTGTGTTTCTCCTAAGGCTTCCTATCACATCCATATCCGCACCACAACGCTCCTTCACTTCCTCATTTGTCAGTCTATCCATGTGACTCCAGATGCTCCCCTCAAATAACTCATTTCCACTGCCCTCACTCTTGTCTTCTGTCCCTCCAACAAGGTCCAAGCTTCACATCCATACGTAAGAGTTTGTATCACAATTCTGTCATGTAGTAAAATTTTCACTTCCATGCTCACTTCCCTGTTTCTTATCACTGCTTTCAAGGACAGACGTAAAGCAAGCAAATAACCCTCCATTTCCACCACTGGTCCTAGACTTTGCTACACAGGCTCAAAAGACGACTGAAATGGCTGGCTGCACAATGAACGACGACAAGATGACTCATGGTATGGGTCAGTATTTGAAGCGATACGCAGAACAACAAACAGTTACCATGCGAAGACACTGTAAGTCATGCACAGTCGAGGGCTAAGTTCACTGCCCAACTGATTGGTGAAAGGCCACAAAGAGGTGATTTACAATGGATGGTTAGTTTACTGCCTGACTGACTTGTGAAAGGCCGCAAAAAGGTGATTTATGATAGGTAACGGACCGAGAAAAGAAGTAATGCAAACAAATAACCATCTTTCTAAACGTTCACTCCATGACGTTGCTACACACGCACAAATGACAAGGAGTCTGAGTGAGGGAATGATGTAAAGCCAGATGATGACTTACGGTAGGTTGCAAGTCAAGGAGAGAAGTACAGTAGTTGAAGTAAAGATTGCCAATATTCCCAACGGAATACACGATGGTCTCCACAAAATTACAGCGCATCATCATGCTGCTGGGCAAATTGCCATGATGATAAAAAAAAAACTATGCACGAACACAGGACACAAAATATGTGTTTATGTAGTTTGACGTTTGACCTTATAAAACCCTTAAAATGGCCTAAATGTTAAATATGAAAAAAAGAAAAAAAAAAGGTGCCGGGGAGTTATTTCCAAAGGAACAGCTGTACAAAATTCGAAGGGAATTGGTGAAGAAATAAGATTGCCAACATCCCCAAGGGAATGCACGATGATCTCCACACAGGTGCAGTACACTGACAAACTTCTGTGTAAATTGTCATGATGATTAATGAACGTAAAAAACATTATCTGATAATTTGCGTGTTTATTTGGTGTGACGTTTGACCACATTCATCCCTTTTTATAAGTGTTCAGAGAAGAATGGAATGGCTTACGTTAGGGGTCACGTGGAGAGGGAAAAGGAGAACTTCCTGCGCAATGTAACATACAAAAGTAGAGGATATAATCACTACAGTAAAAAAAAAAAAAAATGTAAAAATAAATGCCTGTGGGCAGGTCACATCCTTCCTGGAACAGATATACCAAACACCATGGACACCATGGTAACTGTGTGGCAGCCCAGAGGTGGAGTACGGTGAAGAGGCGAGAAGTTTCCGAAGATTTGCATGGATTGGATGGAACAGGTTAACGGCCAAAGTGTCAGAGTGTAAAAAAGATGGGAAATGTTTTTGTCATGCAGCATTCTGATTTAGACTGCTGCTGCTGCTGATGACGATGATGATTACGTTCCAGCAAACAATCACTGTACGTTTTGGCTATGTTGTTAGGCACACACAAGAGGTGAATAGAGCGACCGACTGATAAGTGAAAGGACATAAAAAGAGATTTACGACAGGCACAAGTTGAGGAGATGAATTATGCCAAGCAGATAACCAACCACCTTCACTACCGCCCCTTGACACTGCTAAACATGCACAGAAGATAGTTAAAATGACAGACTGAGTGACCAAAGGCCGCATAAGGAAGGGTTATGGTAAGTTAGGAATTCAGGAGATATGCAAAGTAGTAAACAGACGCCACACCTAGACATTACTATTATTGTCGTGCACAAAAAATGTCTATATTGACGACAAAAAACAGAAAAAAAACATACGGTAGGTCAGGATTCAAAGTAAGGAGTATAGCAATAAAAAATCATCACCCTTGGATGTTACTAGACTTGCACAAAAGATGCCTAGATTGACTGAGTGACTGACTGCTGAAAGGACACAGAAAAAGGACTTACGGTAGGTCACGAGTTGAGGAGATGAATAGGATTAAACAAGCACCGCCTCGCCTCGCCTCGCCTGGGGTACAACTGCCTAGGAACACCGTCAAGGCCCCACTGCTGACGGGAGGGTGGGGGCCGCATCTCTTCCTCCCTAAACCCCCTCTCCCTCTATCCCACTCCCTACAGCCCTCTCCCACTCGATACAGCCTTCTCTCTCTCCCCAACTCTTCCTCTCTCTTCCATTCCATCATTCTCTCAATCCTTTTCTTCCCTCCAAGCTCTCTATTCCTTCCCCTGCCATTTGCCCTCTTCCCTCCAGCTCTTTCCTTGTCCTACGAACCTTCTTCCATTCCTTCTGGCCTTTCCTCCACTCTCCCGCTCCCCCTGCCGCGCCTCTCTTCTTAGCATTCTCTCCTTGTCTCCTTAACCCTCTGTTCCTTTCTCCCGGCCCTCCTCAGCTCCCCTAGCTTTCTCCCATCTACCCTATCCTCCTCCTCCTCCTACCTCTCCTTCACTTCCATTTCTTTCTTCTCTACTCCCCTATCCCACTCTTCCACGTCCCTGTTCTTCTTTTCCATCCCCTTATTCCTGTCCTCCACTCCTCCAGCCTCCTCCTACCTTTTATACTTCTTCCTTACTCCACACTCCTGGTCCCTTTCCTCCACTCATCCTAGCCCTCTCCATCACCTCGAAATCACCAGTCAATAACTCACCCTCATTTCTTGCTCCCCTCCCTAGCCCTCTCCCTTCTCAGCCTTCACCTCCATACATCTTTTTTTTTTTTTCCTTCCACCCTTCCATAAATGGTAAAGTCATCGAGAGTTAGGAGGAGGGTGGGAAAGATACAAAGAACAGAAGGTGAAGCAGAAGGTAGGTGAAAAAGACAGGGTAATGGTTTAGGCTAGGTCTCTCTCACACCAGCAACCCTCACCTCCATGCCCCTTATCTCTCTCACACTCTTCCTAGCTGTATCAAACCCAGGCATTATCAGTTCCCTCCATAGTTCTGTCACATCCCTAATCCTCTCTTACTCTCCCAGCTCTTTCCTTCTTTCTCCCTGTCCCTATCCTCCACTGCCCCGGCCCGCTCCTGTCCTCACCCTCCCCCTTCTCAGCCCTCAGCCCCACACCAGCCCTTATCATTTTGCAGAGTGCCTTTTCACTCACTCATATGACCCCTCCACACCCCACCCCATCTCCTTCATCCCTAGTCCTATCCCATCCTCCCTATCAATCTTGTCCACTTCTTGTATCCATCATCCACACCCTAAGTAATTCCCCTTCCCCCTTCGATCTCTCACCTCCACTCCTCATCTATCCTTCTTCGATCCTCACATAAACCATAGTCCCTATCCCTCACATATCGACCAGATCCACTCCTCACCTTTCATTCTCTTCTCCTCACCTATCCTTCGCTCCTTACCTATCTTTTTTCTCCACTCCTCACCTATCCTTCTTTATTCCTCACCTCCAGAAGCTCCCAGTTCTTATCAACACCCCCATTTTCCTGCGTGCTATTTCTGCCACTAGCATTGCTGTCTCCTCCTCACCCTGACCCCATTCACACTCTCCCAGCTCTCAAACCCTCTTCCTTTCACAGCTCCCACTTCCCATCATTCCTCTTTCTCTCCCTCTCTCTCTCTCTCCCCCCGAACATTCATACTTCACCAGCACCCTGTCTGATAGGCCTCTCCCACTCTCACCCCAGCCCTCAGCTCCATTATCCCCTCCTCCCCCAGTCCATACCAACGCCCTCATCCTCCTGCGTGCTTTTCCACCCACTCAGACCGCCCCTCCCCCCCTCCATCCCCCCTTGAGTACGAGGGAGGTGAGGTGAAGGAACGCAGTATCATGACGAGGCACACACACACACAGACACCAGGGGACGTTTTGGGTCCGAATTTGACGCGTGGATATTGCTACGTATCTGGCTGACCTGGTAGATCTATTCCTTCCCCCCCCCCCGTGTGTGTGTGTGTGTGTGTGTGTGTGTGTGTGTGTGTGTGAATGAGTGACGTGCTTTGAAACAGGTAGATGAGAGTAAAGTGATGGTTGTTGAGCAAAATATTAATTTGAATACCTAGGTGCAGTAGTTAAAAAATGAGGCAAATACACATAGGTCATAGAAATCCGAGTGTCAAAAGGAAAGAACGAGGCTAATAGTATGACGGCCTTGGTACACCTTATTTATTCTCCTATTTATTCTCTCTCTCTCTCTCTCTCTCTCTCTCTCTCTCTCCCCTTATATCATGCCCACCCTAAGGCCTTTTTTGTTTATTTTGTCCTTGCCGCGTGGATAAGTATTCAGCAGGTAACTACGGCGAACCTCGTGTGATGTCTATTCTTTTGCGATTTGTTTGTTTTCATATTATACTGAGTCAGACTACCTTCTACATAATGCTCTTGCTGAGGTCTAGGGTCCGAATTCCAGCGAGGGCATTGCTACGTATATTTTAGCTGGCATGGGGGGCCTATGCCTTGGCGGTTTCTTTTACTATTACATTTTAATCTTTTCAGTATAATAATGCCTTTTTTCATGTAATTCTTGCTAACATCTTCCTCAGATATGTAGGACCCGTTCGCAACAATATATACATAAATACATACATAACTTCGTGGACTTTCTGGTTGGCAAGGGGATTTATCTGAGTTCCTCTGTGGTTTATTTTTGCATATCACACTATCATTATTCTTATTCCCCTGTATGTCATCAAAATCTCTTAACCCATTCAGCCAGAGGACGTCTTGTTTATTCATTCAAGCCATCGTCTTGGGTCCGAACAGCCTCTTCGACTTTGCTCTGTATTCTTGGCATGAAGGACCCCATGTGGTATCTATCCTCCAGCTAGTTGCGTATTTTTGCTGCTACCAGGCGATTATAGGTGAATTAGGACACTCTTTTGACACTGGAAAGGTTGGACATAGACTATATAGATCCCTTAGCTGCTCGGGGGGGGGCACCTATCCTGAACATAATCGATTGGAGATAGCATGAATAATATAGAAAAAGTCATGTATATTTAATTCTTGCTCACGACTACAGTAGCGATCCTATTCAGTGGTTTCGTGGACTTTGCAGTGGATTATCGTTTGCGTGGGAGACTTCGTATAAAATTTAAGTTCTTTATGCACTGTGCAGTCAAAGTTCGTTCGCCTTTCCTGCCTCTATTCATCACCGGATTCAGACGCTTGGATGTGACATAGTGGACTGACGTGTAAAGTATCATCTATGCGAGATAATATACACCTTTGTCGGCTACGTCTCATTCAAGCATCTATGAATCCAACAGAGAGAGAGAGAGAGAGAGAGAGAGAGAGAGAGAGAGAGAGAGAGAGAGAGAGAGAGAGAGAGAGACATTGTATTTGATTGTATATGCCGTCACAAACCTTACGTCCTGTATTTATTTTATCTGTCCAGCTCTGTGTCAGGGCCAGTATTCACTAACACTTATAATCAACAGTTTTATAACCAAGATGTGATTTTGCAAGAGGGACAATTTGGCGTCTTCCCGTCACTCTCTCTCTCTCTCTCTGCAAGAAGGACAAAGAGATTGGTGTCTTCCCGCAGCCGCTCTCTCTCTCTCTCTCTCTCTCTCTCTAGGATGGGAAAATTATATATCATTGCAAGATTTATTCTGCGATAAAGGACAGGGGGATGAGAGAACAAACTTCTCGCGTCTTCTTCCTGCAAAACAAAACCTGACTTACGAGATTTTTTTTTCTTTGCAAGTGTTTGCGAATGCAGAACCTGTTTGGTGTAGCACACCTACCTTAGCCTGTTCCGCCCGAGGACGTCTTGTATATTTCAGTTTTTGCGCAGCTTTATTGTCGGTACTGAGAACCTTGTGTGGCGTTTTTTATATTTTTTTTTATTAGGCATTAATTATCCACTTGTTTGTCCTCCAGTTCTTTTTACCCCAGTTAATTATTCTCTTGTTTGCCATACTGTTCCATATATCCCATTTAATTTTTCTCTAGGTGGTAGGTGGTGGCAACCATCATCCACTCACTTGATGTAGTGCTACCTACTTCTTCCTTAGTCTATCATTCTTTTTCTGTGCCTGCCCTCCTCTCTTCCTGTTTCTCCCATCTTTCCTGTCTCTTCTTACTGCTTCACTTTCCTTTACAGGTGGCTTTACGTTGTG
The DNA here is from genome assembly GCF_032717465.1 of Coenobita brevimanus. Taxonomy (NCBI): domain Eukaryota; kingdom Metazoa; phylum Arthropoda; class Malacostraca; order Decapoda; family Coenobitidae; genus Coenobita; species Coenobita brevimanus. Next base: position 50,217,986 of record NC_137003.1, read on the forward strand.
TGACAAGCCAAATGGTTTCCTGTAAGCCAAGAAACCATTTACAACGCTAGGTGGTAACCAGATAACCAAACCATACGTGCTCCCTACGTGTCAACAAGTGGGTTGGTGGAGGGTTAGTGCCCCTCCCCGTAAAACAAATAACTCAACGTCAAATTGCCATCCCTTACGGGATTATGGCGTCTGGCCATCCAGATCTTTTTAGCCCATTCGGCCCGAGGGTGCCATCTTCATTTTGTTCTAGTTACCATTAGACTATCACATTCAACTTACAACTTCTGTGAGAAAGGGTTAATGGACGCTGTATCTAACCCTTCCCGTTCGCAAAGTCCCTCCAAACTTGAATAAAATAGTCTTGATATCGCAGGCTAAACCAAATAAAATAATCTGTTCCCTGAAAGTCTAAACATAAACAAGAATACCTCATTTAAAATCATCTGGAGATATTAAGCTAAACTAAATAGCGACTAGAAAACAAAAATTTTCTAAACTGATCGTTAAGTAGTAGGAATGGCAAAAGTGCACGGATAAGAGATGAAAAAAGCACAGAAACAAGAGAGTATTCGGGATGGGAGGAGATTTGGAGAGCTATACCCATTACTACATTCCACCAGCTACAAGTTTGTGGCTAATGTGTGGAATGTAATAATTAATATAGGTCTCCAAATCTCCTCCCATCCTGAATGCTCTCTCGTTTCTGTGCATTTTTCGTCTCTTATCTGTGCACTTTTGCCATTCCTACTTCTTAACAATCATTTTAGAAGAAAATTTTTGTTTTCTAGTCTATGATTTTTTTGTGAAAATATAAGCAAGTGTTAGATTTGGGATTGTTACATGCACAGCATACTGAAAAACTAAAACAAGGGTAAAAAGAAGTGTTTTTATACGTTCTTAACTATAGGCGAGCCGTAGTTAACCAACACTGTGCAAAATGGCGCACTTACGGGTGACCGCGATGCGGTTTTCAGGCCGTAACTCGTCAACCGTAGTGTGAATGCTTCTCTGAACATGAAAAGAAACATCTACACTCGGCAAGAAGCATTTTGGTATTGAGCACGATCGCGTACGCCTTTTTGTTTTGGAGTTATGACTAATGACGAAGAAAAAAAGAAATGAACAAAATCGATATATTTACGGTTCGATTTTGCGACTCCTGCGAAGGCTAGCAAGACTTTGCGAGCAGTTTTGCATTTGAATACCAAAGGTCTCTTAGTTCATAAGCTTTGAACTGGGCGTTGCGACCGTTTTCGCGCAAATGCTTCTATACTCATAGCACAGAATGCCATTTTGAACCTGTCCCATTCCTCCTTACGTCGTGACAGTCCGCAGCACGAATACACATTAATAAAAGAAGTGGAGTACCTGAATAAAATCGTCTGGAGATGTTAAACTAGGCTAAATAAACTCATCTCTTACCAGCAAGAATAAGAATAAAAAAGAAGTGCTTAAATAAAATCGTCTGGAGACAGTACATTAATTAAATAAAATAATCTTTTATCAGCAGAATCAACATAAAGTCTGCGAATAAAATCGTCTGGAAAGATGAAACATTTAAATAAAGTGATCTGTTAGCAGCAAGATGAAGCTATAAAAAAGAAGCGGCTACGGACCCTTGGCGGTGGCGACTAGACTGTGTTGTTCTACACGCTCAAGTGGGTCGGGTTACGCCTGAGTTGTCCGGCATTTCCTCCACAGACGGGTTCCGCGCTGGTCTGGTCCTAATAGCCTTTGCACTTGCATCATAGAAAGCACTTCACTAACTCTTCATTAAATTTAACAGTGCCATTACAACTTACTAATTATTTATTCATTTACTGCAACAGTGATATTTCTGGTTGCATACCTCTTTGTACTTGTAGCAAAGAAATAACTTAATATCATCAGAGGCATCACATAATTTATTCATTTACTGCAACTTATGTTATTTCTGGCAGTCTACGCCTTTGTATGTGTAACTCAGAAAAAACTTCTTAACCTCGACTATGCTGACTTTTTTTTTATTTATATAATTCTTGCTAACGTGGTATATTTGTCATTTATATATTATCACATACTATTCTTGCTCGTGTGCTGTCCTGGTGGTTTACGCCTTTGTACTTGTTTCTACACAGACAGCCCATCTATTAAGCCATCAGTGCCATGACAGTATATTTATTTACTTGGTGCTTGCTACCGTCCTATTTTCCTCGCATATGCCTATGTACTTTCATGACAGGAAGCAGTATGTTACCCTCTTCAGTATGGTGACGTCTTTATTGCATTATTCTTGCTATCGTTAGACGAATTTATAACGTCGATGCGTGACGTCCCGTAGTGCAGGGATTATACACAACCTTTATTAACATCTCAAGCACTATGGTTCCTTGGATATTTTAGATCGACCATTTGATTCATTAGCCTGCATACCATGTTACAGAGCAGTTAGCAAAGTGGCAGAAATTATATCCTCATACTTAATTGTGTTTGTCGTGCTTATCACTGTCGATATTTTTGTACCGTCTCGACAAACACGATTTCAGTGCTAATACAATTCTTTCCATATGAGTAAATCAAGGCACTTCGTATATTTAGACCCACACCCCTCAACCTTGAGTCCGAGAAATACAAATGTGTACGGTGACTCCTAACCTGTGTAAAACCTTTGGCCATTAGACTGCTTACCCTTAACGTCATATAACATAGAACAGTCAGCGACGTCGTAGAGAGGCAAAGTGCATATGCTTGTGCTGGATAGACATGTTACGTAGCTATGCCTCCCAAGAGTCTGATGGCCACTTGTAAAAATAATACTGCGCATTAAACGCGGCAAACGTGCATTCCACCTTACAAAGCAGTTAGCAACGAGGTAGAAAGGCATAACACGCCTCAGCCTACTGTTTGGCAGATATGTGTACGCAAACTCTCAGATTATAATGGTCATAAATTACGGTTAACCCATCTTCCATCTGACAAAACAGTTAGCAACGAGGATGAAAGGCACAAAACACCCCATCCTTGTGTTACATGGATATAACGTGTTGGCAGACCTAAATCATGAAAAAAAAACTAACAATTTTGATTTTTTTTAATGCCTGAACACATCAAAAAGCTGTCAATAACGAGTTAGCGGAGCATTGCACATCTCATCCTTATTCACCATCGTATATTACGAGTTAACATTTTCAGTACAATTACTTTTTTAAAGCTTATTCTTGTTATACCGGACACTTTTATTCAACTCTGCAAAAACATCTAAGAGTGAAGGAGTTAATGAAGACTGTATCTAAACGTCCTCAAGTTCGAATAATCTCTTTCTTTAAAAAAAAATAAAAAGAAAGCCTAGAGACAGCATAAACAAGATACAAACAGCTTGGCCATGTTGTAAGAGTTAAGTATGCGCCTGGTAGTCCCACAGCATTATTTTTTTTTTTTATTGCAGCGGCTACGTGCTCAGGGCTACTCTCAGCTTGCGTACCAAGGACAGGGGTAGCTGTACTTATTGGCTTACGTTACCCACAACACATAAAACGGGTAGTAAAAAAGTACTTGCTCTTTTTGCGGTTCATATTTCTATTTACCAGACGATTACAGTGAGATTAGAAGACGGCGGCAACGACCTCTACTGCTGCGCTGGCACGATCTGGTTAATCGTTCGTTCAATCACGTTAGGGGAGGCGCCCAGGAATCAAGAGATATAATGAAGGTTATGGCTAATTCCTTCCGTTCTATAATAAGTAATAAACACTGTATCTAATCCATGTAGTTCGATACGTCTCCTAGGCTACATAAAACAGACTGAAGTTAGCAAGAATAACCCCACACATAACGTCGAAATAAACAAGTACTTGACTGTTTTGCCTCCATCCGCTGAATTAAAATAACTTACTCTAGGAGGCGCAGTTTGACCTTGAGTAATTACGTAATTCACAAAGTTAGGCCCTCGAGATTTTTTTTTTTTTTTTCGTACATCTTGGTCTCATTATGGCCAGACTTTTCCGCGTTCAGTTGATGATATAAACTCACTCTCTCTCTCTCTCTCTCTCTCTCTCTGTTTTATATTTTGAAATTTAGGACGTAGCGTTTTGACTCATTCAGCTCGAGGGCGTTTTTTTTTTGTGTTTTTCTACCCAGCACTACAACTGGGAACAATGTAATATCTATCTATCTATCAATCTACAGTATCCATCCATCAATCCATCCAACTATCAATCAATATCTATTTTATCTGTCCATCTATCTATCTATCTGTTTATCTACCGCTGTAGTGGCTGAGCAGTTAGCATCGCTGACTGCGAAGGTGCCGGCCCGTTAGCGCCAGAGGTCTAATCCTGGTGCGGGCAGTTGGCGTCACTCGACTCAGGTGTCCATCCACCCTTTCTTGGTTGGTAGGTAAAATGAATACCTCTTGCAACACCTAGGGGAGGTAACTGTGGTAATCTGAATGTTGCAGTGGCCTTGTATCCCAGGATATTGGGTGAAAAACTTGCCACAGGTTCAAAGGCCTAAGTTGGGGAGATGAGCATCACGGCTAAGCGCCTCAGTGTGTCCTAACCTATATGCCTATAGCCAGGGCCAAAATCCCAGGGGGGGGGGGAAGAGAGTTAGCCAAGAAGACATCTCCTTCAAGCCGCCTAGGCCCGTATTCTAAATGACACAGGATGCTTCGCATCACCTCTACAGGTTTATCTTTCATATCACACCTTACCATTCTATTGTGTGGTCTATATAAATAACATAACCATAGGATACTGAGGCATAATGTATGGAATACACTGTTAAGGAAGAGGTGTTAAAAAATCTTCAAAGTCAATGTCCTTTGTCGTCACTCAGTCATCCCTCCATCTCACACCACTCTTATTCACATACTCCATCCGTCCTTCCCCTCATCCTAGGTCATTCTCTTACCCTCTCTCCTTCCATCTCATTCACGTTCACTCGTTTATCCAATCTCTTTTTCCACATTCGCTCAACATAACCAAATCATCTTAGGCTACTGTTGCCAACACTATTTCGAAGTGTAGCTGGATATATATTTTTTACCCATTCATCACGAGAAGCTTTTCCTAAGTGGAAGAAAATTGTCCGGAATAAGCTTACCAAGAATAAAATATAAGCCACTGATTCAAGGGTTTATGGAGTTACTGTTCTTGCGCTGTTTTTGAGGCGTAAGCAGGTCAAGATGAGCTTACGTACATGATTGGTGAAGGGCAGAGTTGATCCACACAGAACGGAGGGAGGGAGTGGACGGTGGATGTGAGGAAATGGAGGGTGGAGAGAGGGAGTGGAGAATAGTGGGTGGGTGGAAGATAGAGGGCATTGAGAGTGGAGGCATGGAGTGAAGGGTGGAGTGGGGAGCGGAAGGTGGAGTGAGTAAGTGGAAGGTAGAGGGGGGAAGTGGAATGTCAAGGATGGATGGTGTAAGGAATGAAAGGTAGAAGGAAAGACTGGATGATGGAGGGAATGGAGAATGGAGGAGGGTGGGAGAGGATGAAGAGTGTGCTGAGAGGAGGAACTGAGAGGCAGCTTAGGGGCTTGGACTGGTACTGGCCTATGGCTGAAGGTCACTCTGTCCTGAATTTGACTCCCTTAACTGCCACTGACTTGTTGGGCAGATGCGCAAAGCTAACACCTTTCCACAGTATTCAAATATTCAACTTTACATGATGCACTGTTTACTACCATTAGCTTCTGTTGCACTGTTTGTGTTCTGTCTGTCTTACCCTCCTAATTTACATCATACCATTGCCTACTATCGCTAACATCTATTCCACCGTTTATGATTTTTATTTGTTCTACTCTCCTCCTAGCCTACATCATGTCAGTATCTATCATCACAATCTGGTCTTTTATTTCTTGTGGCTCGTATCAGTTCTGCCGTCTTCCTAACCCTCTTATGACTTGTTCTTTTCCTTGACGAGTGAGTAGAGAAGGACTAGAGGTTGCCAGGGATAGGGTGGAGGTAATGCGAGTGTATGGGGGAAGGAGGGATGGCGAAGGGAATTTTTTGTATGACAGCCCTTGATGACTTTTCAAGACGCTGGGTTCGTTGCAGGATATACAGTTTGTGCAGGCCTAGGAGCAAGTGTGTGTGTCCTTGAACAGATACAACACCATCACCAGCTTCCTAACGCAACTGCCACATAAGTTAACTGGGAAGGATACAAAAATAACACACACACACACACACACACACACACACACACACACACACACACACACACACACACACACATACATATACACACACACACACACACACACACACACACACACACACACATACACACACACACACACACATACACACACACACACACACACACACATACAGAGAGAGAGAGAGAGAGAGAGAGAGAGAGAGAGGCGTGCATGCACACACGAAAATGTCAGTAATATCCAACAATTTTGCGGCCTTGAATGAACATCATCATTATCATCATCATCATCATCAACAGCATTACCTCATCTCTATTTACACTGTGCTAAACGATATGGGTAAGATCCAGGTACAAGTAAAAGGAGAAACATGCAAAACTGAAGCAATTAATAGAGCGCTGAATGGTTTCCTGAAGTGAATATAGCAGTCTGCCAGATGCGAGAATATATACTGTATAGTCATAGTAGCGAAGGGGTTAATGAAGGCTAATTTTTATCCCTGCAGTTACACAGATCCTTTACTCCAGTGATGCAATTACACTCCCGTTCACGAATTGAGAGCCTGCGGTATGTTCTGCTCAGCGTGTGTGTGTGTGTGTGTGTGTGTGTGTGTGTGTGTGTGTGTGTGTGTGTGTGTGTGTGTGTGTGTGTGTGTGTGTGTGTGTGTGTGTGTGTGTGTGTGTGAGAGAGAGAGAGAGAGAGCAAAATAAGACAGTTTTAATCTAATTTGGACTTGACTTTGTGGAAGGGTTCAAGATCAGCCAAACGGTAGACGCATTATCTTTTAGAACAATAGGATAAAGGTCAAGGCCACATGGTATGGTCAACTAGTTCTTATCCGACTTAAACCAAACTTTGTCGAAAGGTTCAGGGGAAGGCACTCGATACTGAAAACAATCAGTCTGTGATTAAGGTCACAGGGAGAGGTCATGTGTCAAAGCCAGAGGGCAAGGTCAACTCAAACAGTTCTGATCTGATTTAGATCAAACTTTGTGGGAGGTTAAGTGTGAGGTAATTCGATTTTGAGAGCGATCAGTCAACGGCCAGGAACAGAGGACAAAGACAAACCGTCCGATCTTTAGACCAACTGGTGGAGCAAGTGTTGGACTATCTGAGAGCTCCTTTTTGTTTTTTCATTCTTGCTATTGTTAAACGATTTTCTTTTGATATAGGGACGCCTGTCATAGCAGAAGGGTTTAATGGAGTTCATTTCTAAGCCCTTCACTGCATGAAATTTTCTCACAGTTAAATAAAGTCCTCTAAATGTAGCAAGGCAGTAGTGTCACTTAATGCTGCTGATGCTAAATAGTCTTCAAGGTGTTAAGTTTTATCTGGTATATAATTTTTGTATGAGCAATGTATCCGTGTGTTATATAAATCATCATCATTATCATCCCATCATTATCTTCATCATCATCATCATCATGAAGCTATAAGGATAAGGAACACAAAAAGTAAGAGAAGTTGTTAAAAATGAATTAAGTCACATCAACCTCTTCAGCCGAAGGACGCACTTTCGTGTTTTGTTATTGTTGTCTCCAGATGATTTTATTGAAATTAGTATATGTTTTCCGAACTGAAAGGGTCAGTTACAACCCCTGCGATACTTGGGAGGTATGCTGAGGTGAATAAAATCGTCCGATGGCAATGGAAATTAAATACGAAAAATCCTTTGAATCGTAGGCTTAGCTGATGAGTCAAATATATTGCTACTATGGTATGTGGAAACCATTTGAGTATATCTGTGTACATGTAAACCATCTGAGTGTATCTGTGTACTCTGAGTAAGTCTATGTACTCCGTGTACCTCGCCGTCAGTGTTTCTTGGAGCAGTACATCGCTTGTGACAAGGTAACGATAAAGCGATAACAGCATGGTAACTCACCCACTCCAGAATATCGGGCACAGGCGAGCACGCACACACACGCACGCACGCACGCGCACGCACGCACGCACGCACGCACACACACACACACACACACACACACACACACACACACGCACGCACGCACGCACGCACGCACGCACGCACACGCGCACGCACACACACACACACACACACACACACACACACACATTCTTATTATACCATTTTTTTTTTACACTGACAAAAGTGCAAGTCATTACACACCCTGTGGTGGTATTACATGTGTCGCAACAGGCAAAACTGTAGGTGAACTATGACTGCTATCGTTACTTAGAACAATAAATAATTTCTTTAGCTAAACCTTTTTCTCTTTTGTTCTAGCTAAATCTAGAATATTTTATTCAGTCTAAATACCCCCTCTTGCATTAATGCGTTGATGAAGGTCATATATAACTTTGAAAAGTGTCTCTAAAGCTGAGTAAAATCGTCTGGTGTTAACAACCACCCTCATGCCACTCTTATCTATACCTACAGTACATACGCAGCACAGGATGGGGCATTTCCTCACTGACAAACCATTTGTCATCCGGCAGCCCCTAGAAATCAGCTGCCCTCCAACACCTTTAATGCACGGCTTGAATATTTTAGGCACAGATGCCTCGCATATTTCTGTACTGTAACCTATTTCAGGACAGCGAGCAAAGTTTAAACTTCCCAGGATGATGGCGCTTTCTTTACTTAACAGCAACCCTCACCTGATCTAGCCTAACCCAACCAAACCTGGTCAGTTTCCCTAACTGAACCTAAAGACCTTCCTGGAAGACATAAGTTCTCAAACCGACTCAAGTTCGGGAATTTGCCGCCCGCCCTTGTCAGGTGTGCACAAGCTAGTCGCTATAGCGATTAACTTAGCTTAAGGGAAATCTTTCGTTCTGAAAATTTATCTCTACAAACTTCTACAGCATGATGACGCCTATCTTACTTTCATGCCGCTGCCGCCACATAATACTTAATACTTACTAAGCTACAGGGAGATCTCCCACTGTGAACCGCCTAACCCTGTCAATATTTGACGCTTTGTTTTCGTATTTTTGTGAACTTCGGACGATTTCACCAAATTTAGGGGTAACTTGTAGGGTCAGGATAAAAGGCCACATAAAACTTCATCGATTCAAAAAGTCTCCCCAGGCTGAATAAATTCGTATGGAGGAAGAATGACTTCACGGTAGTTATGAGGTTAACCCAGATCGCAGGCAGTCAGGCACAGGCTGGTAAAGAAGTGGGTCCATCAAAGCCAAACACAAGTGCCCCACCTTATGAATATATAGGTCAGCGAACCCAAGAGACGCTAGAGGGAGAGTACACGGAGGGGTGCTCGAGTGACGGCTGAGGGACCATACATGACAGAATGATGAGAGAAAGGACAATGGGGAGAGAGAGAAAAAAAAACGTACAATAAAATGGATGAAACGGAAAAGCAAGGATGATAGAATGAAAAATGGATAATAGGATGGATTATACAGAATAGCAAGGACAGAAAAAAAAAAATGAACAACTGGAATGACTATACCGGACAAAGGGTAAGACTGGAGGAACCATAGGAAGAATGATAAACAACAGGAGGTACGATAAGAAGGATGCTATGGGACGGCACAGGTCAAAAGGATGGGAAGACCGATAAGAAGGACAGCTATTAGCAAGAAGAGGATGGCTGATGGAAGGGATGATAAAGGCTAGGTAGAAGGTTAGACAATGAGAGGGACTGCAGGAAGAAGAGACAATAAGAAATACCCAAAAGACCAAGACGTACAAACACTAAGAAAAAGTATGGGCACCAGGATGAAGCACACATGATATCAAGAAAAAAAGCTCAACCACATTTTACAAAACACTGCCAACCTCTTACCACAGAATTAGACGAAGTTGGGCTTAAACAGAAGAGAAGCCCTCCCTCTTACACAGCATCCCAGGTACTGTGGGTAAATTTCAGTCGCATCTCCTGCTTCTCTTTCTCTGGACTTTGATACTGAGTCTGGTGAAATCACAGATACCGAGAGTGATAAGTGGATTTGGTCACAGATCGGCGTCATTAAGTATTGGTTGTTTCGATTTTACCAGAGACTGATACTCATAATACATGCAGCAATAAGCAGATTCAAACTGCAAGAATTTAGCAAGGATGGGACAGTGATAATGATGCTGATGCTGATGGAGACGAAACCATGGCTCCTTACTGCCACTGGGAACAAGGGGCCAAGATCACTAAGGAGTGTACGAGAAAGAGAAGAGAGCTAAATTTATGCCTGTCGACAGCACGAAGGTCATTAAGGCAAACAGTATCATGCTCTCCCTGTCTCCCTGTAGGCACTAGCCGCATTAGCCGGTTTACATTAAAGTCTCCATCTATGCTACTGGGTGAACAGAAACAAGGAAAAAACATAAAGTCCACCTGTCTGACCGGTCGGAGAACCCAACGAGGAATCTATCTATCTATCTTTCTATCTATCTATATACCTAGGCTGCTTCCCCTAAAGAAAGTGGGGGTAGCAGAGACACGACGACACACTCCCAATTTATTCATCCACATTACACATTTACTCGTATCTTAGCCACAAGCGGAGAAGGGACAAATCCTCATCGCACCACACCGCACGAGGGTCAACTGCCCAGTGCAAACAGCGGCATCCGCAGCAAGGCCCGACAGCAGAGCTAGTTTACCCCTGCCACATTATAATGGACCCATCCCCTTACCCGCACCTAACCTAATCAGATGATCAGACCAAATGCGGGGGAAAATCCCCTCAAGGCCGTGTCACCATTTATTCATTCACAATTTCTCTCTGGTCATCCCTATCACGTGCAGCCACTCTTCCTTGCTCTACAGACATCCCTCTCTCATCTAACACTCTCTTCACACTGTCCATCCATCCTATTTGTGGTCTTCCCCTCAACCTTACACCTCTCACATCAGATCCAATTATCTTTTTCATCAATCGCTCTTCATCCATTCTCTCGATGCGCCAAAACCATCGCAACACTCTCTGCTCAACTCGATCAGCCATCTCCCGCATAACTCCAATTCTCCTTCGCACTTCATAATTTCCCACTTGATCCAAATGCGTCACTCCACACATACTCCTCAGACACCTCATCTCCGTTACATTCAAACTTTTCCTCTCTGCTACACCCATATTCCATGTTTCAGCCCCATATAACGCAGTCGGTCCCACTACACCCTCATACAGTCTTCTCATTACATCCATTCCAAGCAAACGACGTCTAAACACTTTTTTCGTTCTTCCCAGCACCTTTCCTAATTCATTCAATCTAAACCTTCACCTCTACATCTGTTCTTCCATCCACAGCAACATGTGACCTTAAATACTTAAAACACTCTACCTTCTCAAGCAACTCACCATTCAAAACTACTTTCATCCTCCTACCATCTACCAACATAGTACACTTCATCACTTTACTCTTATTCTCCTTTAGTCTCAATTTCCCTCTTTCGCTCACCCTTCCAAACTCCTCTAACAACTGTCTCAATCTCTCCTTCGAATCAGCCACCAGTGCAGTATCATCCACAAACAGCAGCTGATTCAGATTCCACTCTCTACCATCAGCATTCACCAGACTCAAACCTCCACCTAACACTCTTGCATTCACCTCCATTACAACACCATCCACATAAATATGAAACAACCATGGCGACATCACACATCTCTGCCAGAGCCTCACTCTCACAGGAAACCAGTCACTCACAGTATTTTCCACTCTTACACACGCTCTTCTATTTACATAAAAACTTTTCACCCTATTTAACAACCCATCAAGTCCATACAATCTCAAAACAGTTCAATAAGCCTCTCTATCAATTCTATCATTCGCATTCTCTAAATTCATGAACCCCCAAAACATATCCTTATCTTTCATCATGTACTTTTCACACACCTGTCTCACGCAAACACCTGATCCATGCATCCCCTCCCTCTACTAAGGCCGCACTGGTCATCACCAATCACTCCCTCTGTACCCTCCCTAACTCTCTTAATCAACAGTGTACCATAGACCTTACCTACAACACTCAACAGACTTATACTCCTAAAACTAGTACATTCATACCTATCACCCTTACCTTTATACAACGGGACCACACAAGTACTTGCCCAGCCAATCGGCACCATACCGCTCATAAAACACACATTCATCAATCTTACTAACCACTCAACAATAGACGCTCCACCACCTTTCAGATATTCCACAGCACACCCATCCATACCTGCAGCTTTCCCTGTTTTCATCTCCTTTGCTGCCTCCTGCACTTCCTCCATCGTGACCAAGGAACCACTGAACTTTCTTAGCACATTTATTCTTTGCACCCTTCCATCTGCCACAATCTCAGCCTCCTTTTCCTCCTCTACATTTAACAATCTTTCAAAATTCTCTGCCCATCTCTTCCTTACTGCATCCATCTCAGTTAACATCCTTCCCTCCTCTGCTTTTACTTGCTCTTCCTTCTCAGACTCTCCCCTTAGCACTGTCTTCACCTCCTTCCAAAACATTTTCCTATTTTGTTGAAAAATCTCAGTCAACCGCCTACCTCACCTCTCACCTGCTGCCACTTTAGCATCACGCACAGTCCTTCTTGCCCCATTCCTCTTTTCCTTATACCATTCATATGATACCTCATCCTTCCTCTGCAGCCACACTTCACATGCCCGTCTCTTCTCAGCTCATACTTACTTCCTCGCACCACCATTCACTTCCATTTAATACACCACCACCCACTAGTCTCACACCATATATATATATATATATATATATATATATATGGTGTACTTGGGTGACCGCCTGGGAACACCAGATGCTGTTGGCATCCCTACGTGTCAAGTGGGGTTGGTGGAGGATTAGTGCCTCTCCCTGTAAAACAATTAACTCTAAGCCCTTGGCCACCCCGTTTGGGATAGATGGCGTCTGGCAATGAATGAATGAAAATATATATATATACACGAGGTGCTACCCAAAAGTTCCAGTAATTTGAACAGAAGGAGTCAACTGTTTGCAGTTTTGCCTTTTGCCGCTAGGAGGGGTCAGCAGCACCCCTTGTGAGTAAGTGTGGCCCCGGCCGTGTCTGCGAGCGGATGCGTTGTTAAGCTACGATAGTATTGTAACGTGGTGTGTAGGTGGTTTGGTTTTGCTATGGCGGACCAATGGCGCAGTTGATCGCTTTCTTTGATATCCAAGGGAGTGTTCACAAGGAATTCGTCCCACCCGGTCAATCTGTCACCGGAAAGTTTTACTGTGAAGTTTTGCAGTGTCTGAGGGAGAACATCCGCCGCAAACGTCCAGAACAGTGGAAGAACAAGGACTGGGTCCTACATCATGAAACGCCCCGGCCCACACATCAGTTGTTGTCCGGTAGTTCCTGGCTTCCACTAACACGGAAGTAATTCCCCACCCACCCTATTCGCCTGACCTTGCCCCCTGCGACTTTTTCCTGTTTCCCAAGCTGAAATTACGACTGAAAGGGCATCGATTTGACTCGATTGAGAAGATCCAGAGAGAATCGCAGGAAGTGCTCAAGACCATCACGCCTGAAGCCTTCTGGGGATGTATGGACTCGTGGAAGCAACGCTGGGACCGCTGTATACATGCCTAAGGGGACTAGTTCGAAGGCGATAGTGAGAACTAGGAGGTAGGGTACCTTATATTCCTACAGTACTCAAATTACTGGAACTTTTGGGTAGCACCTCGTATATATTACTCTAAGGAAAAAATATGAGTCTCGCGGCAAATCACAACAATCATCACATTCTGTTGCTGCAGTGTGAAAAAAAAAAGTAAAAAAAAAAAGTCAGGGTCATATCACGCATCTTTTTTCTTTTCCTCGTTCCAGGAAACTCAACCACTCTTCTTATTTTATTTTATTTTTCCTCAGGAGAATCGTAATTATTTAATCTTTTACCTCCCAGTTCTCTCAACAATGTGGGTCAAGGATATCTACTTTGTGGCACGCCTCCGCTCTTACAGCCATGGATACGCCCGTGTCACATCGCCGACAAACTTGGAAGAAATGTGCAGCTACAAGGCGTCACAGCACATCATAAATAAGCTCATCCTACGCAAGTCCTACCAGATGTCTACCATGCATATAATGTGCAGTGGAAGAATGTTACCAACTACGATAACAGGCAATCTGTTTCTACTCAGGAACAACGCCCCCCCTTTCTCTCGCTCACACGCACCCAGAAACAGACCTCCATTCACTCGTGTGCCCCAGATAGTGTAATGGACCCTAGCTACGCAGAAGGTGGTTACAAGGACGCTCCGTCACAGTACACACATGCGACCCTTACGTGTGTATTTGTAGGTCACCATTTATGCAGGGGTGGTATTCTCAGATATTCCCTGTCGTAACTTATATTTATTTTTGCATGATAAAAAAGAAACGTGGGAAAATTATGCACTCTCCTTTTCTTGTTTTTTCAACTAAATCAAATACATTCTGAGAGAAATTTCATATCGTAAGCGTGATTTGCTTTTGAATGAGGAACAACAAACATGGGAAGACTTTGCCCTGTCCATTCCATATCCCTCTTGTGAAAGCAACTCACCGTCACGACAGGGAATCGGTTGTGTGTGTGTTTATGTGTCTGGCTTAGGTCCGCTTCCCCATCACTGTTACATCAACGGACCCTACATACACAGAAGATAACATCAAGGACTCTTCCTCATAGGTACAAACACGTGGACCTTACCTACATATTTCTGGGTCAGTTTAAACAACAGGTCCATTTCCTTATCACTGTTATATAAATCCAAGGCTTTTTCGTACCCCATAAGGTCACGATTAGTATTCCCTTTACTTACATGTAGATTTCCAACGAACGAAGTGATATTTGAACCTGCTTTGTTGTTAACAAGTTAGCAAAATTACCACTGGCTTTGACATACCGCTGAATCAGTAAAAATGAATTCCTTAACATGTACATACCTTTCGGGGTGGCGGTGATGCAGTAGGAAACACACTCGGCCCGCAACCTACAGCAGAGGTCCTGAGTTAGATTCCTGAGCCGACCATGAAGCCTTTGCTCAGTGTCTTCTTTACTCGAGCCTATTTGTATCTAAAACCGAAACGGTAATCTGGATTGTAAACTAGGCTGTCGTGTACCGTAATCTGTGGATGACTGGGCAGCAGTTTGTATGCCTGACTTTATGATCCTCATAAATAGGCATTAATTTGCCTTATTTTTCTCCTCTCAATCATCATCATCATCATCATCATAATCTTTGTCCTCGTCGTCGAAGTCGTCCCCCTCCTCATTATTACCGTCATCTTTCCTGTCCCAGTTCCCAATGAGAGTTGGTGTGAGGGAAAACACAAAATAAAGAGAACGATCAGCTAATAAAGGCGTGCAGAGTTAAACACACAGTCATTTTAACATCATCCACCTAACAATCAAAACTCCATTACACAGGAATTACCTACGAATATACTGATTTGGGGGCTAACAAGTACAAGCGGTGGTCGGGCGGTTAGGAAAATCGTCTGCTGATCAGAAAAAAAAAAAAAAAAAAAAAAAAAAAAAAAAAAAAAGCTGAGTCCAATCCCAGGCTGGGGTAGGGAACAGTGTGTGATTACATTTTGTTGAAACAGGCCTTACTGGGCTTCCTGTAATCCACCGATATGCCCTAACATACACCTCTAAGATCACCGTACCAGTCTTGAGTCAGACAACATTAGCATGTATTCATTAAAAATGAGGTTCATTAGAGCCAAGTAATACTGCTTGGCTTCAGAGAATAGACTATCAAGTTTATGCCAAGCGTCGGACCCATAAGGCAGTATAACAGCGGGACCTAAAGATACAGAAAAAGTCACGTCCTTCACTCTTAACACTGCCAGTACACTGTCCTATCTAATTCCCTCCACCTTAATCCCTTTTCTCCTCTCTCCTTCCTTCTCCCGTGTTCCTTCCCTCCTTTCCTCTATCTGTCCTGCTGCTCCCTAGTTGCTTCCTCTTCCCTGTCTGCTTCCCTAGTCTTTCCTTCCTCATCCACTGATTCCGCATCCCCCTCCCCGTTTCTTTCTTGTTTCCTACCTTTTATTCTGTACCTTCCTTGTTTCCTCGCTCCTTCCCTCTTTTTTTCCTTTTCCTCCCTCCCCCTTCCGTCTTCCCTCTCCTTCCCCCTCTCTCATCTCTTCCTCCCCCTGCCCTCTCTCTCCTTTCTCCTTCCCTGTGCCCCTTTTCTTCTGATGTCTTCCCTCATCTGCCTCCTCTCTCTTTTTCTCTTCCTCTCCTTGCCCTCTCGCTCCTCCTTTAATCCACCCCCTGTCTGCTCTCTTCTCCTCTCTTCCTCCCACTTTCCCTCTCTCTCTTTTTCCCTTTCCTCTCCCCACCCCCTCCCTCCCTTCTTTCCCCTACCTCCCCCAACTCCCTCCCTCCTCTCCCCTTCCGTCACGACCAAGAAGCATAAGCCCTTTAATGATCTCTAGCTGGTTCCCGGAAGACGGACCTGCGAATTACGGGACGTCATCTGTTTGTTTATATTTCTGAGAGAATTCGTAGAAAGGAGACGTGGTGGAGGTAGGCAAAATCGAAGAGGTATATACAGACGATCTTGACTAATCTTTGCAACAAATAAGTCTCCATACCATTGAATTTTTCTCATAAATAATGTTGTTTGGATGTAATTTTGACCTTAATTTACAATCTAGTTTGGTTGTTAAGTGTTGTAGCTGTGTCAGTGAATGAAGACGCGAAAACAATATAAACAAGCAGTCTTAATACACAACTAAGTTCAAGCCGAGGAAGGTATAAACTAAGAAAAATATATGCGCACCGAGATGCACATGACGATGGTTCCCCTCTTGCTTTAACTTGGCAGTCGACGTTCCACAGGAATTAAGAAGTATGTTTATGTGGATTATATGCTGTGTGTGGCGAAGCTAATAACTTACAAGGCTTGAATGATGACTGAATAACTGAGTGGCCAATTTTACTGGACGGATGACGATGATACTGATGATTTCTGTTGTACCAGTTATGTGGGCCTATCCAAACAGTGATTTGAGGTCTCGGAAAACAGAATTACCTGTGCCGGTATAATATCGGCAAGAAGAGTAAAGAACCACAGGATTCTAAGAATCGTGTTCACGCCGTAGCAGACGTGAAATGAGTGGCGGTAATATGTCGGTTCTACCGATGTCATACTGTATGCAGAAGTTGATACACACAAAAACGGCGAATACAACACTTCGATCTGTATATGCATCACTTCCATTCAAACACCCCTTCCCCATTCGTACTTCATCAGTATGGAGGAAAAATTAAATATGGTTTTAGCTTTCCCTCTGAGAAGGTCCAGTCTTGCAGTGGACTTAATATGGACTGATACGGACACAGATACTGATCTAGGCCTTGGGTCCATAAGTCTAGCGTGGGTATGGCAACCTCTAGCATTTATGGCCATGACTCGGGATTTTACTACGCCATAGGCCTCACCCTCCGACCTCGCTCCCTGTTTCCTCGCCCATACCTCTAATTTCTCCTCCATCACTCTCACCCCCTCACTCTTCCATTCCTTACCCCTACCTCTCTCTCCTTTTCCCTCACTCTCTTCTCCCTTTCTTCACTTGCCGTCACCTCGCTGCTCACCGACTCCCTCCTCACCCTTTCCTGCTTCTCTGCTTCACTCTTCTCCCTCCTTTCCTTCGCCTCTGCCTCTATTCCTTCTCCCACACTACCCCCTCCCTCCCCTCGTTCATGCCTCTTTTTTTGTCCCCTTCTTTTTCTCCTACCTCCCCTTCCGTGCCCCTACTTTTCTTTTCTTCCCTTACTCTTTCCTCCCTTCTTTCCCACGTTCATACCTCTCTCTTCCCTCCTTCTCAACCCTCTGTCATTCGCCTGCCTCCTTTTCCTCCACTTTACCTCTCCCTACTCCTTCCTCATAGTCATATCACTCTCTCCTCTTTCGTTCCTACCACCTTCTCCTCCTCTCCAACTCTCTCATTCCTCTCTGTTTCGTCTCACACTCCCTCCCTCCCTTTCTAAGCCCTCATCTCAATCTCAATCTCCTTTTACCTCACTCTTTCCTCTCCTCTTCCCTTGCTCCTATCCTTCGTTTCCTAAAAGCCATAGAGGGGTTAGGACTAGGGTAAGACAGATATAAGGTACAGACGGTAAAAAAGAAGACAGTTGAAGCAGACAGTGGTATGGTGTAGGTTTTTGGTCATTTGACTGTTGTAGACAAAACGTTAGTTTGTGAGCCTCCACCCCACAAATTCAGTGGCAGTCAGTGGGGCACGAACCCACCACTCAGGGCATCCTATAAATGTGAGGCCAGCATTAAACCGACCAAGCCGGCAAGCCCCCTAATCGCTCCTATATTCCTCCTCCATCATTCCCCTCCCTCCCTCCCTCTCTCTCTCTCTCTCCTCCCATTTCACTGTCTCTTCCCTCACTTCCCTCGCACCTCCCGCCTTCTCGTCATCCACTCTTTCTCAGCATTTCTCGCCCTGCTTCCCTGTCTTCCTCCTCCACTCTCTCCTTCCCTTTTCCTATCGTCCCTAACTCTTCTACTTCCCCTTCACTCTCTTCCCTCTCTTCTCAATCGTCCTCTCCTCATCTCGTGTACCCTCATTCTGAAGGAGGTGAAGTCATTCTGCGGTTTTGAGGCGAGCAAGACAGATATAAAACAAAGGACGAAACAAGGTTATAAAGGGGAAAGCCAAAGAGGGGGAAGAACAGACACAAGGCACAACCTGTGGAATATCTATCTGTGTGTATATATATATAATCTATC
The DNA here is from genome assembly GCF_032717465.1 of Coenobita brevimanus. Classification (NCBI taxonomy): domain Eukaryota; kingdom Metazoa; phylum Arthropoda; class Malacostraca; order Decapoda; family Coenobitidae; genus Coenobita; species Coenobita brevimanus. The sequence goes on from NC_137003.1 coordinate 50,236,791, forward strand.
TCTCTATCTATATCTATCTATCTATCTATCTATCTACACACACACACACACACACACACACATATATATATATATATATATATATATATATATATATATATATATATATATATATATATATATATATATATGAAGTCAAAGGGGTGTCATGAACAAAGTTGGACAGATGGATGATACAGACGGTGAAAAAGAAGCCAATGGTAATATACAGTGGTATGACGAAGGTTGCTCTCTTTTACATTGCTACCCAGTCACCCATCAGACCCTGTAAAAGCTGCTTTAACGTGCGCAATAGAACTATCCACCTCCACCCCTGTCTGACGTGCGCATGTCCGCCGGTACAATACGTACTTTACAAACATACATACCGTACTGGAAGTGTAAATGCCACAGTTCTTTATCTATAACTACTATCTGAGCCGTGTAGTGGGTAGGCTATCTATCGCTGCCTCTCCAGTTCGTTGATGTATCTTATAATTCATTCTTGCTGCCTCCAGACAGTTTCTTTTTCCGACTACGAAAGACTTTATGAACTGGCGGGGGGGAGGGTAGATATAACTTTCACTGACCTCTTCACTACAAAATGTCTCCCCTAAGATGAGTAAAATCATCTGGAAGCGACAAGAATACACAGAGAATACATTAACTGATTCAAGAGGTTATATAAGTGCTTAGGTCGTACTATTCAAAAGGTCACTATCTATGTAAAATCTAGTAAACATACTGCGAATCAGTTTATTTACAAACATAAACAAGTATTTACTACATCAGAGCAGTATATGTATATCATGGTATTGTAAATCTACTGTTAAATGCTAGGGCAGACTTTCACACTTCACCACAAAAGCAGTGATGACACATTCATCCTTTGCATAATATACAGCACAAATAAAACAGAACAGCTTATATCGTGTTACAGATAAAAAAAAACTGCTGATCTACGTAACACAGACTTGCTTCTTGTCACTGACGTTTCCAAAATGTCTATAAAATAAAACCAACTTCGAACATTCACTCCATCAACAGCACAGGAGCTCGTCTGTTGGATTATGTTCACTTCCACTAATGTCTAAGTTGTCTTTTTTCATCATTAACGGGACAAGTGATATAAACGAAGGGATTTATTCAGAGTAAGATCACTGAGCATTTCTTCTAGAAAAATAATCAGCTCCATTAACACACGGACGGCAAAAATAAATCATAACATACTTGACTTAATGCAATAAAAATAAACCTCTTAAGATAGGTCTTTCACTACATATTAATGACGTTATGGTCACCACGATCCACAGCTTCTGTCGAGCTACAGGGCTGCCCATATCTAGAGTACACGGAGAGACATGAACTCGATAACAGGAGCGACAATCTTCTTGAGTTGGACACACAAATATATGACTAATGCATGACTTTCACAGAACACTGCCCACTGCTTCACTAACAGAAGACTGCACCTCGACTATAGTGTCTTAAGCCACTATATCATCAGGCATCTAATAGCTGTGGTGTAATTAGTGAACCAAGTGTCTTCCCAGCTTTACCTGAAGACTGCTTAATGCCAACGAAACATAACCAAGGTCTTGGCTACCGCGTGTCGAATGTTTCACTTTCCGTGATGTACTCGAAGAATTTTAGGATGATGATAATTTCTATGGCTTTACCATATAGATCCAGTTAATAAAACTGTGCTTATTGTGAAAAATACAGTACTCTGGGACTGATCCCAATAAAAGAGTCCGTTGTGTTCTGCATTATCATCGCAACCGTAGTTCCCACCTACGTAATGGGGTGAGGTAGGATCCAGAAATACAAGGAATGCATAAAAGTAAGAGAACATTCAGTGTCCGGTGAAATTTAGCGCGTGGGCGCATTTATACAATCTGAACAGTCTGTACCACCGCTAAGCAAGAGGCTACTATGGTACAGTCAGACGACTAGTCTTCTTCCTAAAGACTGGCGAATAAACTGTGGAAAGATCAAACCATCCGAGACACGCATTCATGCAGTAAGTATTTTCACCTGGTTTATATAATTGCAAAAAATGAGGAAAAATTTCATTCCTATATCGTACCCTCACAATTACGGCTTGTTTATAAGAAAAAAAAAAATCCCCTACATTCTGTTTGGGAGACGTCTTGTATATACCCTATGAAAAGATAAGGTATGAGTACAGAACTGGTGATTATGAATGCTTATCAGACTGACCAGGTGTGGAGTGGCAAGTGTGACGCAGAGAAGGTCGCGGTTGTACAGTTAGCGCTTTTGTAGAGATTTAAAAGAATGTCAGTGGGTTTTCTGGTTACTGTATATATGTTTATAATATTCTAGATCTCTTCGGCCAAGTCCACACCGAAAATCCTTGCAGGTTGGGGCAGGGGTTCTGTACCACTGTAACCCATTGAAGTTCCCGGCCGTCCCCGCCCGTATCCAGTGGGGCCACTTGTTATGGAATACAGTGATGCAAACTCCTTCTCGCACCGTCCGCGCCACCAAGCATTTAGTGTGGCCGCGTACTTAGTTATGTTCCAGGGATTTTCTTGATACGATAGATGTATTGGTGATATTTTAGAACTCTTCAAGATGCTCTTGGGATTTTTTTTTTCTTTTTACAATAGACAGTTTAGTGATAAGCCAGCGATTTTAGCCGCATTTTATATATTAGCTAAACTGTATGTACTAAGGATTCTCATGAGATTCTAGCGAGTCCAAAGATTATAGTGATAATCCAAAATTCGGGCATTATTCTACAGTTTTTAAGAATATTCATGCGTTTAGTTATATTTCCGGGGGATATAAACGATACTGTAGAGATCTTACCAATACTCCAGAGACTTATAACAATTTTCTGGCCATAATGTGGAGGGGTTTCTTAGCTAGCAACCTCTTAGTCTTTTCTGAATGCATTTTCATCAGTACCTGTCTATTTTGTGTGATGACCCTGATAACAGCTACACAAAAACTGACCTCTGCTGCTCAATCTCCCTCACGTGCCAAACATTCTGAGCAGCCTACACACAGCAATGCGACTGAAACTGGTGACCTTCAGACATAAACATCTTTATCATTATCCTAACCTAATGACCCACTATTGCAATGGGGCAGGTAAGATCGTGAACTGGAAAAACTACTAATTTTAACATAAAAGGAATAGCTGCGATCACGGTTCATACGGTATTAGTGGCACAAAAACGAAATACTGTACGTTTACATGTGCCCATAGGATGACAGGGCTTCACTTATGCTTATTATGACCAACATCGGACAGTTTTATTCATCTGAGAGAAATCCCAGCCTTTCACAGTGCTAACACCAACGACACTGTCTACATTCTACATACCTACATTAAAACTGTGCACAATGGTATGGTGCACAGAGTTTAAATTAAATATTAACCCATTCAATAAGATGGTGTCTTTATTGGATTATTTACGTTAACATCAGACGATCTTATTCAACTTAGGAAAAACCTTTAGTGGTGGAGGGTTATTATGTGCTTTTCTTAACCCCTCCAGTTTGAAAAAAGTCACTAAGATGAATAAAATCATCCTACGGACTTTAAGAATAAGATTTAAAACAAGACGTCACCGTACTGAAGTGGTTATTTCCCACGTTGCGCCAGCGATGAGCACACGTTTTTATCTGAAGCTATGTACCCTGACGAGACAGCAAAGACTACACATACTTTACATAACAGGACACATGTAATCCTCCCCCCTTTCAACTTGTTCACCCAGCAGTACAGCTGGGGACCTGGGTATGACATAGACTGTTATGGGTCGTTTTCTAGGAAAGGTCTGGGGTTTTTAAATAGTTGAATGTGTCTGTCTAAATAACCCACGTGTTGTTACCGTAAATCTAAACCCTCGTCCCTATTCATGCAGCAGTATAACTGGGAACCTAGAGGTAAAGTGACTACTATGGGTCGTGTTCTAAGGGAAGATCAAGACTCAGCAAAAATTGATTGTCTTTGTCTAATTAAGTGTAACTTTAAAACAGATACTTTTCATCCGCTACCACTTCTGGGGAATAACGCTATGAATCCTTGGTCACTTTAGCCCGAGGACATGTTTTAAATTCTTCATCTTAACAACAAAGATTTTAATCAACTTAATGAAGACGTCCTTGGGCTGAACAGATTAACCCTGTCCCTGTTTCGGACGCAACGGGATATTCTGTTCAAATTCATGTAAGGCGGTTTTCTTCAGCCGAGTCAAAAAGGGAAAATCTATCCTGAATTACTCTTTTGCTGCTTCTTATGTTCCAAGATATTTTATTAGCCAAATGAGACAATTCCTAGCAATCGAGAAGTTGGCACGGCTTCCTCTAGCATTCCTCTAACACTTTCCTTCTAATTCATTTCTTCTAGCACATTCTGTCAACATGTTCCTTTCTGCTTATGTGCTACAAGTACTAAAAAAGAATATTCACCGTAATGCATTTCCCTCTTATCCTACAATCGTACCTTAGCTTCTTGTTACTAATGTACCTTCTTGGCTTCTCTCCGCTACAAACCTCTTACTTATGGATCACGAACATGTATACTAATCTACCTAACAGCCAGTGGTAAGAGATTGAGCAACTGGGCGAAGGCTGAAGATATACTGAGGCAATTATTGTTTTTGGCTATTGTATATGTACACCTGTTCTCATTCATCACGCAGTTTATTCATTGCAGGAAGTCCTTAATTAATACTGTATTAGGGTGAATCTCTCTCTCTCTCTCTCTCTCTCTCTCTCTCTCTCTCATACATACATACTGTACATACACACAAGATGCATGTGGGGTAAGTATTGTACATTTACATGGTTAGCAAAAACTTCAAAGTACTACAAAATGTTAATCAACAGCTACAACATACACAGTAATAAATGCTTCTAAAGTAATAAGTTATTTACGAAATTGCACATATATATTACAATTCAAACTCAAATATTACTTACAACAACTAACACACTCAACAAAATTTACACACACACAAAATTTACATACATGTGCGTACTTTCTCAAAAACTACAAACTTACGGTCGTATGCTTAAAACTTACATCGCAAATATAATAGCAAGCCATCAGTTTTGACAATGATTTCTGAGGCTTGTATCGAAGAATGAACGTGTTTGGCCTCTGTACCGTTGCTGGCTGCACACTGTAATGTGGGATGCAGGCTGACTGCATCTAATAACATTGGGGGTTCCGTCAATAGCCGTCAAAAACTTGAGGTTTGGCTTTCCTTTTGCCATTCAAGATTTACTCTCGAATTCGATAATTCATTCATTTAGTTTATTCCTGCTGCTTCCAGACGATTTAGTTAACTTTGCGGAAACCATCTGTACTAAGGGGGTAGGATAGTCTCCATCAACCCCTTCGCAACCTGATGTCTCCCCCTGAGCTAAGTAAAATCGTGTAGGTGAAGCAAAAATATCAGAAAACACTTTTCTTAGTCAAAAGGTTAAATTTTAAGCATACGGCATTTATCTACCTACATCTACCGTTTCAGATTACGTTATACGCTACTCGGTTTTGTACTTCTTCGTTCTGTTGGGCTTCTTGCTGGCGACGAAGGCAATGACGGTGACGAGCTGGCCACAGAGGTACGCCGCCAGGATGAATACGGCTGGGTAGAAGGTGTCCGGTAAGCTGGGTTCATGGAGCCCTAGGAACCTTAGGGCTTGAGCACCAGTCACCACTCCACACGGTGCCTGGAAAAAGAGTCAAACGATAATGCCTTGCTATTAACAGTGCTGCACCTAATACCATTCCCTCTACTGTAGATGGGACACGCAGGCTAAACAGGCACAAGTAAATACCAAGATTACTGTGGGGGGGAGTATCATCAATGTTCAGTGTAAAATGACAATATCTCCATCTATAAGAAACAAATGATTGGAATCCACAGTGGAGAACTATCACCACGGTGCCCAACGAAAATAATATTCCATTCACCTATTATTAACATTTTCAAAGCTCTCGGTCCTTATGCCTCAGACTATGTGTACCTTAGGTCTACACTGTGCATAGGGAAAACGTTAATGCATATATTTTAGCAAGTCGGTTGTAGGGCATTTATTATCGAGAATGGTTACTGCACAGGTAATGCTTTCTCTAATTCGTCATCAGAAATGCATTACACGGAAATGTAACTAATAACGTATTAGTCTCATCAAAGTAACTGAGAACTGGGTAATATTTTACAATCCTAGCATGATTATCAGCAACATACCCATTCTGTTTCTTAACTCTTGTCTTATCCTTATCTGTTCTTGTCTTACCGCAACGACGTCTTTTAACTTTATTCCAGATTCCACCTTATTTAACGAACGTTGCATTTAATTTGCCGTGGGTGGACACTAATAGTGAATGTGTTTAAATTTTCAATGATTACAAATACCACTTTATTTTATTCCTACTACTGGCAAATTAATTCATTCAGCATAAAGGATAGGATACCTTTTGAGTGATGGGACACCCGCCAGTCCGCGCACGCACGCACGCGCGCACGCGCACGCACGCACGCACGCACACACACACACACACACACGCACGCACACACACACACACACACACACACACACACACACACACACACACACACACACACACAACTTACCTTTCTCTGTATGGCCGAGAGTGAATCCTGCAGTACGGGGTTTCGATCACAGAGAAACTCATTAGTGTGCTGGAACTCAATCCTCTCCACCTCGTGCAGCAGCCACCTCACAGGAGACCACCACAAGGTCGGCCAAGACCACGCCGTCAGGTCCTGAGGGAAGGGCAGGGTCAGGACGAGAAGAGATAAACTATATACTCGATTATGCAGTATCCATGAATGTATACAGGGTTGTTATGTACTGGATTTCCTTTGTCAATTATCGTGTGTTATGGGGACGGTTCAGTATGTACTAGCAATGCTTACCCTGCATAAAAAAATGCTAATTAAGTAAAGTTAATCTATCATTGACTATTATTTCAACATAAATGGATAACCCACCCCCCAACAATATCTAGAGACAGTTACTTCTGTAACGCACGAGAACTGGCAAAGGGGCGCAAAATGAGGATCACCTTCCATACTGGCTGGCACTGACATCCTGTGAGAGGTGGTTCAACAATCGTATCTTCATGGATTTCGGTCCATGTTTAGTAACGACCTCTAATTCCACGCCATGCCTCCCTCATATCTCATATACAGAGTGGTACATATACATTAGTACACGACCCAATTATCTGTATGCTGTGGGGACGAGTCAGTCAGTGGTAATCAGTGTCTACCTTCCACCAGTTTCCACTACTAATAACACTTTTTATGCTTTACAGTGTCTGGTATTTTACGCCCACTGAGTGTATGGTTGATCAGTAATGCCATCAGGCAACCAAACTTTCTTAGTTTCTAACCAAAGTATACTCAGCCACCCCCCCGACACATGAGACTTGGGAGCGCAAAATGTTAACCATTATTTACTGTTCTTACGCCAATGCAGGGGAACGGACAGTGAATGTTATCCAATTAGCAAGTCGTTCTAAAGATGTTAATAACGGTTCTTGAAAGCTGAAGTTCTGTATTTCCAATTATTCTGTCTAACAATACACATATACGGGTATTTCTTTGGTAACACCATTCATTCACAGGCAGTGGAGGGAAGAGAGAGGGGAAGATCACCAATTCATAAAACGCTATAGAGAATAGAGAAAGAAAATGATTAAGTGAGAGAAGAAGGAAGGAGGATATCTCCCAAAACTAGGGCACTGAGGAGAAAAGAGGAGAAAGAGAAGAGGATGGGCAGAAGAAAGAGAGGCTAATGAGGGAAGGAGGGGAGGGTGAAGATTCAAGAAGTTAGAGCAGAAAACAGACAGAGATCACCAAAGAACCCAGCTCAGAAGGCAGTAGATGAGTAGCCACACACACAACCAGAGAATGAATAATAAACCAAGTTCCTAACATGGCCATGTCGCTAAGTCAAAACAGCATAATGCAGAAGGAAGAGAGAAGAGAGTGAAGAAGAATAAAATGAGGGAAAAAGAGGATGATAGGGCAGCGAGAAGAGGGCTAAAGGAGCAGGAGGTAGGAGGAGAAAAGAGAGGGGAGATACAGCGAGATATTCAGAACACAAGGAATTAAAGCATGAAAAGAGAGGGGCATCACCAAACAACACAGCACAGAAGATAGTCGACGAGTAACCACAACATACCAAAGGATGGACAGTGTAGCCAGCCCCTAACGTGGCCACCGTCAGTATGAATCCTGAGGTCATGGCAGCTGCGTGGCGGGAGTCGAACACGCAGGCGGCGGCGATGGCGATGGCACGAACGGCATAGAGGTAGAGCAGCATGTAAGCCAAGTACAGGTAGAACTTCTCGGCGGAGGGAACGCCTGCCATGGTGTAGGCCGGTAGGATGTAGGCTAGGAATGTGCCCCCTGCTGCCAAGAAGCTGTAGCAGATCTGTGAAGAAGGCTTTACTCAGCCACAACTGCCATACTGATAAGTCCTTATCACCATCATCATTATGTCCCTGCAGAAGGCTACAGAAAACCTGTAGAGGTCGGGCACAGGCAATGTTACCATACTGATAGGTACTACCAGTGGCACCATATCTCCTCGTATTTGTACTCTTCCTGTGTAACTTTAGTAGTGTATACTGTACACAAAACTTCAGATCAGATTTTTGTCAAAAATACTTTTGGCAATTTGGCTACCAACATCAGTGTTGTCATCACGGTTATTACTATCTATCTATGTATCTATTGCCAGACGCCTCAATCCCGTTTGGGGTGGCCACAAACAAATCGCCTCCAAGTCGCCCTGTTCCCCGCCATTTCACTGCCCTGCTCCCAACTCACACCCCCCTCTCTCATATACCTCTCCACCCCATCCCTCCATCTCATCCTCGGCCTCCCCCTCCCTCTTCCCCCCTCCACCTCACTCTCATACACTCTCTTCGTCAGTCTTTCACCCTCCATCCTCTCCACATGGCCAAACCACCTCAGTGTGTTCCTCATAACGCTTCCTATCACATCCACATCCACACCACAACGGTTATTACCATTATTCTAAATTTGTTTTAAATGAATATATTGGGTGGAGAAACCCAACATCTTCCCAGATTTGTCTGAAGATTATGAAAATTGTGAAAGTTAACCAGTCTCATCTGGCCTAATGTGTGTCCTGGGTGATTCAAATTTTCCTCGATAGATTTTAAAAAATGATAGATAATTTCCTGGGTGACCTATGGTCTCTTTGTGTACATAAATCAGAGCTGAAGTATATCCTAAATACAACATCCACCTCTCCTATGAAGAAACAGTCTCCATTAAGCTCCCTTTCCGTGCAATACCTCTTTAGAGCAAAATAAAACAGGCAGGTGGTAACCAGAGTTTACCGAAAAATATAACCTCCTGCTGAAAGGGTTTAATAATTATGTGTTTATTTGTTAATTATCATCTGGCTGAAGGGGTAAGAATCTCCAACAACCTTGGTAATAATGTAGATCCCTTTGGAGTACAGGCCATCTGCCACGTCCCTGGCCACCGCCGGCTTGTCCCGCCACACCTCCGATATGGCCATAAGCAGGATGGGCCACAACGCCACACTGGCCATCACATAGTGGAAGGCGGCGCGGTTGTTTACTGACTCCTGGTGCTGGGTGGCGGCGCTACGGACGTCCCAGAACACCGCCCCCACCACCACTGACATCACACCAGCCACTAGCGTCATACCCAGCCAGTGCATCATGTTGTACGGGAACTGGTATATCATTGCACGTCTGGAATGTGATTAGTTGTTATAAGTCTGTCCTGTCTCTTTTTGCCTTGCCTCATCCTCTCTCAGTTTATCCTGCACCATCCATCCCTGCCTCACCTTGCCCACTTAAGAGTACCTTGACGCTGTAGTAATTAACATAACGTGGTTCCAGTAGACTGGTTCTCCCCACCACCACCACCACCACAAACACAATACCAGCTACCAGGGTCATATCTAGTCAGTACATTACGTTTTGAGGCATCTAGTAGATCGTTGCACCCCTGGAATTGCATTGGGTATATTCAGTCTCATCTACTGTCTCACCTGCCTTGCCTGCCTTGTTCTTCCTCATGTTGCTCAAACACACTATAGCCTGCATTCACTCTACCCATCCTTCCACACCTAGAGTATCTTAACCCTTCAACACCTAACATGTTGCTGTCCAAGTACACTTCCCCAACTACCACGAACATCACACCAGCGAGCAACGTTATACCCAACCAGAGCATCATGTTATATGGGAACAGGGAGACTGCAATGCTGCAATACTGTTGGCTCTTGCATGTCCGTCCAGCCCTATCCTTCCCCATTCTGTCCTTTCTCATCTTACCATCCTGCCTCACCATGCCTTGCCGTGCCCCGCTTCACCCTCCATGCTCTACGTCACTCTCTCCTGCCGCAGTTCTCTATGTATGATCCTGCTCTGTTCTGCCCTGACATTTCACAGCTTGTCTAGCCTCGTTTTATCCTTCCTCAACCACCCTCATCCTAACCTACCCTGCCTCATCCTATCCCGGTTCACTACATACTGTCCAACTTTACCCTGTCACACCTACTCCACCTCAACATTACAGCACCTGGCAATCTACAGCCCTACCACACCATCACTGACATCACTGCAGCCATCGACATCATACCCAGCGATCATGTTGTACTGGAGCTGATAGATCACTGCAAGTCTGGAATGTTAATAGCTGAATTAAGTCTGCCCTGTATTATTTTGTTCAGACTCAGTCTTTCTTCCATTACCCTGCCCCACCTTGCTCTCCCCCACCCTAGCTTGCATCATCCTCCCAAACCTAACTCTACCTTGCTGCATCTACAACACTTCAGCCGTCAAGCACATGGCCTCCAACACCACTAAAAAAAAAAAAAAAATCATCAGCTACGAGCATCATCCAAATACAGTGTATTATGAAATCATACCAGCTAAGTCAGTGTATTATCCTGTACAGAAAATGGTAGATCACTCCACGTCTGGGACATTGCTAGCTGTTATAAGTCTGTCCTGCCCTGTCTCATCATACTTTGCCCAGTCTCACTATACCCTGTCCTACTTGGCCGTACCTTGTCCTGCGGTTATCTTAAACCAGTGTATCATGTTGTACGGGAAATGGTAACCACTGTACGTCTGGAATATCACTGGATACTGTAAATATGCCCTGCTTCGTATCGCCTTGGCGTTTCCAGCATCATCCAGTCCTCGGACCTCTAGCTACACCTCACAATGGGAAACATAAAATTCTCTGCCTACTTTAACTTCACCTAAAACTGCCACCTTGGATGTTAATTAACCTGCAACAGGAGATGAAGTCTAAATATGGTGCTAAACACGAAAAACTGTTTTGGAGAGGATGCAGAGTCGTTGTATCGTGTTATTCTGCTTCTAAGCAATGGAAAATAGTCTGCATAAGGACACATTCTCCGCCAAGTTAAAGTGGATAAATCATAACCCACTGCCGCCACTTACATCCAGAGGCCGAGCAGCTGCAGGCAGAGGTTTTCCTTGCGGACCTTAGGTGGCATAGGTCCCGGTGCTCCTGGATCGCTGAGTGCCTCTTGCCTCCGCCTGAACGTCTCCGCCAGCATCTCCACACGCTGTGAGGACTCCAGCATCGCCTCAGCGCTCAGGTCGTCCAAGGTCACAAGGTCAACTGTGGACAGTAAATTTTTGTGATCAAGTGGATCAACAAAAGCAATCAATGGGTAAAGAGAAAAAAATTGCTCTTTTCAGGAAATGATACTGGACTTCGAGCATTTTCGATAGTAACTTACAATTTATAAAGCTAAACGAGAAAGAGAAGAGCTTACAGCCTAATACAAATAATTTACTTGTCTGTATATGTAAAATGATAAACAACTGACAATATTTTATCAGTAATATTATTTTCAATATAAAAATGTATTTCAGTGTATTAGGCTGTGTACCACTGTTACATGTCACTATCAGAAAAGTGACATTCAGATATTGCCAAAAATATGCCTATTAACTTTTTTTTTTTTACAACCTCCACACAGGATTGGTGAATTTGTCAACAGCAAGAATACTGACGGTAGTAGTCTGAAGGGTTCTTGTATGCAGGACAGGGGTACTCAATGAAGGCGAAGTAGGGTAGCATCTCACGCCTCCTACCAAAGTACATGAGACGCCCCGTAGAGATGAGCGCCACGCGGGATATCATGGTGAAGATCTCGTAGGTGGGAGGCTGGATGGTCAGGATCTGGGAGGAGAGGGAGAAAATAAGTTGTCCTGCACAAACCAAACCATAAAAGTAACAACCAGTTCTGGTATGTGCGATTAAAGGTGCTTGAAGTCTAGCTCTTCTGTTTACTGCATCATTGCTTCGATACCAAAACCAAAACTAAAAAATGGTGAGGGTTCTGTAACTTACTGCCTATATCAGTTTTTTGGGGGGTATATAGTGATGAGAATATCATCATCATCATCATCATCATCATCATTACAACCCATCTTCATATAACCATACAGGGAAGGGAGATCAGTTCACAAGCATGGCTCTTCATCATCATCTACATTATTATCATCATCAATCATCATCATCATCCACCTTCATACAGCCATACGGGGAAGGGAGAGCCAACGCACCGTCCTTCGATCTCACTGAGGACGAGTTAATTAAGAAAGGAAGTCCCACATACACTCTCCCTCCCTTAGTGTGCGGTACAGCATGCCGCCGCGACACAAGTGGTGGGGGGTGGGTATGAGTACTAGGCAAGAACCCTATCTACTGGTCTACAGGAAGTTACAGTAAAACACAAAGAAGCGCTATCTGTAGTACTGGAACACACACACACACACACACACACACACGGACCACCACCATCTTTCTTTTCTCCAATTACCACGATCTGATCAATTCACCTCCCCGGGAAAAAAAATCCTCTACTTACCATTATCGATTACCACGCCAGTCACCATATCTGCCACCATACCTATCATCATCCAACCTACCACTATCCCACCACCACCCGACCACCAGCTACCATAACCCGACCACCAGCTACCATAACCCAACCGACCATTATCCCAACCACCAACCAGTCGTTACCTACCACTATCCCACCACCACCTAACCACCATTTACCACAATCTCACCACCACACAAACCACAACCTACCACAATCCTGCCTCGACACGCCCACTGCCTAAGGTACTCGACGAGGAAGAAGGTGTCGAATATATCCATGCCCCTAGTAGGTTGATCGAGCAGCACCACATCAGTCTCGAGCAGCAGATGACAGGCTACATTCAGTCTCCTTCTCTCGCTGAGGGTCAGGTCCTTGACTCGTGTGTGGCGCACCTGTTCGAGTCCCAGGTCGTTGATGAGCCCGTTGATCTGTGAGTGGAAGTGGGAGGGCTAGTTAAACAGGTAGATAGAGAGATGCTATGAGGGATAAGCGATCAAGTAACTGGACGGTAGAATAATGGACCATGAGTGAGAGAAGGGCGGATAATTATGGGATGGATGGAGATAACGTTAGAGGGTATATAGGTCGGTAGAGAGAAAAGAGAAAGGAGGAGAAGAATAGTGAGTGTATATATATACATAAGTAGATAGACAGATAGGTAGATGGAGAGAGAGAGAGAGAGAGAGAGAGAGAGAGAGAGAGAGAGAGAGAGAGAGAGAGAGAGAGAGAGAGCGTCAGTATACAGTATGTATGAAATTTCTATCTATCTATCTATCTATCTATATATATATATATATATATATATATATAGAGAGAGAGAGAGAGAGAGAGAGAGAGAGAGAGAGAGAGAGAGAGAGAGAGAGTATGTATGAAATTTCTATCTATATATGTAGGCTGCTTCCAACAAAGAAAGGAAGGTAGCCGGGATAGGACGACACACTCCAAATTTACTCATCCAAACATATTTAAGAAGGGAAAAGATGATGTGAGTGAGAAATTCAATGTGTATGAATACAAATAAGGTGACATACAAACAGTCAGAGAAACAACCAGTGGTAAAACCATCACGCCTCACAAAACCCGTACGCAACAACACCTGACGCAAAACAAACCAGACAACACTAGGGCAACAGAAGCTAAATTGCCCGTGATAACTGCGCGAAGGACCTGAATTTGTAAACCTTCTTTCCCTAAATCCTTTCATATTCCGTCATTTTTCAGTTTATTCTTGCCATTTACCGAAAATTTGCTTCAGTTTAGAGGAGTGCTCTAGTTTTGTTAGGACTAAAGATGGCTGTACCAACTCCTTTAAAAAAAAAAAAAAAAAAAAAAAAAAAAAAAAAAAAAAAAAAATTGTATGGGGCAAGAATAAGCAAAAAATGCTACTAGTATGAAGAGTAGAATATTGACAACTATTTCTGTTATCTTCACTGATACAGGTACTTGACAACTAAACCTACTCAATTATGGAAGTGAAAATATAAAATGAAACAATGTCTTCTAATGAAAATAATCTGCCTTGGAATTTTTTTATCCCAATAGTTGGCTTTGCCACTGAATTCAGGAACGTATCTTTTTTTTTTTGTCTCGCTTATTTTTGCTCCTCCAGACGATTATTCTCTATACGGGAGAAACCATGTGTTATGGCGGGGTTAGAAAGTATCCAGTAACCCGTTCACAACCTGATTTTCCTATCCATGTTGAATGAAATCGTCTGAAGATAGCAGGATTAAGATTATAATACGGAGCTTGACCTGAAGGAGTTACGATCTTTTATGTATACGGCTCTCGGACTCTTGTCTGGGATGGAGCAGAACATTCCACGGTATGATGGGCAGTGAACTCGAGTGAATGGCTTTTCAAAACGAGCTTTATTCTGGTGGACTTACAGTTTCTCACCGACATGTCTTCTTTACCATTTTTTTTCATTCAGGTAAAAAAAAATAACTGGTGGAATTAAAAAAAAAAAAACATTGAGGGGGGTTTGTTTTTTATAACCCGCATGTGTCACCCACATCAATGTCACCCGTATCAGTGTTACCCATGTCACCTGTACGTGTCATCCGTATCACACTCACCTATACTGTCACCCGTATTAAGTCACATTATGTCATCCGTATCAGAATCACCCATATGTGTCACCCGTATCAGTCACCCATGTATCACCCGTGTCAGTCTTTCATCAGTGTCATGTATATCAGTGTCACCCGTATCAGTGTCACCCGTATCAATGTCACCCATAGCACCCGTATCAGTGTCACCCGTGTGTGTCACCCGTATCAATGTCACCCATATCACCCATCAGAGTCACCCGTATCAATGTCACCCATGAAACCCATATGCGTCACCAGTATCAGTGTCATTCGTATAAGTGTCACTTATATCAGTGTCATCCATATCAGTGTCATCTGTATCAGTGCCATATATAAGTCACCGATGTTACCCGTATCACTGACACCAGAATCAGTGTCACCCATGTCACCCGTATCAGTCACTCGTATCAGTGTCTTCCATATCAGTGTCACTCTTATTTAGCGTCACCCGTATTAGTGTCACTTATTCAGTGTCACCCGTAATAGTGTCACTCATTCAGTGTCACCCGTATTAGTGTCACTCGTATCCAGTGTCACCGCTATCTCCCCAGCACAGTTTTGTCCACAACCAGATTTGTTCATTCCTTGTTTTGTCCAAATACAGGTTTTCCACACACAGTTTCGGCAATAACCATCTTATCCGTATCCCACAACAACAATACTCTGGTGTTATAAAGTACCGTACACAGTCAATGACATCTATAGGTAGTTTCGTCCACTCAGGTTTTTCCCATACACAGTTTTGTCCGTAGCCAGGTTTGTCCACACACAGCTTTGTTCGTACACAGAACTAACTGTTGCCAATTTAGCTCATACTAATTTTGTCCATACCCAGTTCCGTCCATATGCAGTTTCTTCAGTGTCTAGTTTTCATTATATGCAGTTTCGTCCACATCTAGCTTCGTTCAAACATAATTTTAACCACACCCATCCACATCTCAGGTCAGAACTCACCCTAGCTTTGACCTCCCTGACCCTGGTGTGGTCCCCTGAGGCGCGGAAGAAGGAGTGCAGGAGGAGGGTCTGGCGGACGCTCATGTCAGGGCAGAAGTTCACGTCTTGCTGCACGTAGGCTGACCTTGCCGCTACCTGGGTTGGCAGGATAGGAGAGAGAGAGAGAGAGAGACGGGGGTTAGAGACACAGTTAAATATAGACAGATAGATACAGTAAGTAGGTAGAAAGGCAGATAGGCAAACGGATAAACAGGGTGAGAGAGAGAGAGAGAGAGAGAGAGAGAGAGAGAGAGAGAGAGAGAGAGAGAGACTAAAAAATAACTGAAGGTATTAGAATATTACCATACCAAATACCTTAATTTTCAGATGCAGTAAACTATGGCTACAAGCTCAGTTTTACATTGCAAGTTTTCCATTCCTGTATTATTAATAAGAAATCTTGCTAAAAAAAAAAGTAATGTGTCATTCTCAGTTACAAACTAAAATGACGTCATGCCTATTTTCGACGAATTTGGGAAGTACGGAAAAATTCTGATTCACATAAAATCAGCCTCAGTTATACTATTGGCACTGAGTTTGTTTGTTTGCACATATGTATGTATATTTATAACAAAACTCTGAAACCCCGATAAATTTTTCCGATAATTTAGCACACAATCAATGAGGATCCAACACCGAACATTCAAAGTCTGATCTGAAGTGATGTTCTCTAAGGGTGTGTTTTGGCTACTTTTGTGATCCTCCTACGGTTTCATTCTAGATATGTGGGTGGCGAGGTGCATGGAGATTTGCATATGCAGGACAGTGAAGCGCTCTCGGCAGAACTTTTGTAAGGACAGCACTAATGCAGCTGTGCTAAAGGTGAGCTATTCATATTTTTGATCAGGAAACCAAATCTATGATGATGACAGTGAAGGACTTAATAATTTCTCACTTCCAGGACAACACACTCTTTACTTTCACTGATTTCCGCAGAAAAAAAAAAGTTTCAAGTTATATTTAATTTACTTAGCCTTCTTTCAGTGCAGTAAATCAATATTCCCAGTATACCGTACCTCATAAGCGATAGCTTTCAGGATTGGGACTTTGTAAATCGACGGTTGTACAGTATGCCTTAGGTTGGGGATTGTTTGGTTGCCTTCAGTGCCAGTCACTCTCACCAAACAGTCCGGCAAAAATGTTGATAATTTATGAATGTGTTCGTGTGACTATCTATCTATCTATCTATCTACCTATCTATATATGTATATGTTTATGTATAAGTGCGTTCATTCATGTAAGTTATGTACGCAAATGTGTTCTCCCACCTTTCGCTGCGGGAATGTATTTGTATGGTATATACCGGTTATTTGTGTGTGTGTGTGTGTGTGTGTGTGTGTGTGTGTGTGTGTGTGTGTGTGTGTGTGTGTGTGTGTGTGTGTGTGTGTGTGTGTGTGTGTGTGTGTGTGTGTGTGTGTGTGTGTGTGTGTGTGTGTGTGTGTGTGTGTGTGTGTGTGTGTGTGTGTGTGTGTGTGTGTGTGTGTGTGTGTGTGTGTGTGTGTGTGTGTGTGTGTGTGTGTGTGTGTACCAACACGAGTCGTCACCTTGGAAGGCTTGGTGTGGTTGCCATTAAGGAGGAATTCCCCTCTCACCCTGCCCCCCCACTTGCCATGCCGGTTCGCCAGCACGTCCAGCAGGCACGAACCCTCGCTCTCTGCAAGGAAGAATGGACGATAATGAGGAAGGTGGAAAAAATAATTAGTGAAAACACAGACACAGCATTGATAACAATTAAACACCAACACCACTAATAACAACAATAACAGTAGAAACAACAATAACGATAACCTTTCACGTTAACCTTTCCATTGCGTTAACCACAATAAAATGTCTAACCTTGCCTCAATAATCGAAAGGTAAATATAAATACAAGCAACATAAGTATCGCTAATGATAATATTCATAATTAATATTTCTATTGTCAATAAAAAATAAGAGTTACAGCATTTTTTCCTATTTTTTTTCCCAACCACCCATAACCCTCCATAAAGCAGTCCTCCTCGCCAATTAACTCGTGATATATTTCTTAATCTCACAGCCTAGTCCATACTTCTCCCAAATCTGTTTCATATCTTGTTTTCTCTAAGTCTTTTCTTCCAGCCATCCTCCAATCACAATACAAGCACTTTCCAATCTTCCACCTTCAAAAAAAAAAAAAAAAAAAAAATAAAAAAAAAAAACGCACTCCTCCACCCTAGTTCACCCTCCAGTGCTCCCTCCACCCAGTCCATAAGTCGTCTACTTCCACCAACCAATCTTCCACGCTGATGATTTTCCTCTCACTTGCGTCTACGCGCTGCGCTTGTTAATCTTTCAGTCTTCCTCATTTGCGCTCTTCTCATTCCCCCTGCGGTGCATTAGTTAGCGGATTCAGCTCGCAACTGGAAGAACCCGAGATCCATTCTTGGGCAGGTCCGGTTGCTGGACATAGTTTTTCCTCTTTGTCACTAGTCACCCAGAAGTAGAGTTAGGGACATGGACGTAAACCGACTACTGGGGTTCGTATGCTAGGGGAGAACCGGAAAAAAAAAAAAAAAGCTTCCCTACACGTTTCTCATGCAGTCGACGGGCATTAATTTACGCCCTCTTCAGGCTCGATATATTCGTTGACAGAGAAACAACAAATAAATCAACACAGCAACAAGAAAAACAAAAGAAGCAACAACTAGGCGACGACAAAAATATGGTCATCCGCAAGAGCAATGAGAACTGCAGTAAGAACATGAGAGAGAGAGAGAGAGAGAGAGAGAGTCCGTCAGTATATTACAATTCTCATTTTTACCAACCTGTCCTTCCGATTCAACTTTCTTCCTTCTAGGCCTCTCTCTCTCTCTCTCTCTCTCTCTCTCTCTCTCTCTCTCTCTTTCTCTTTCTTTCTCTCTCTCTCTCTTTCTCTCTCTCTCTCTCTCTCTCTCTCTCTCTCTCTCTCATTTTTAAAGGAAGGGAAAGGGTGAAAAAGGACTGGATGAAAATAGAGAAAGTAGGAAATGCGGAAGGAAGGAAAGAAGACCAAAAGCGTGGAAGGTGACTACTTCGCTGTTTCCCTCGTTTCCCTTCCCTTTCTGACATATTGAGACCTCAAGACCGATACCGCTTCTGAATATAAGCCACGTCCACCCGGCCCAACACCACGGGTCTGTTCACGCTGAAGTCGGTATCATACATAAGGCCGTATTCTCATCAGTATGAGAAGTTTCGCAACTTCTTATCCTCAGCAACTCATTAATACATTAATATTCTAGATTGGGTTATTTGGTTCATTTGAATACTGACAGCTTGCATTAGTAGTATCCATTAGGATTATAAAGTGTAAAATACAAATATATGGGCGAAATGCTTCAAAAGTTATATAAATCGTAAATCCGGAGGAAAATAGGCTACCGTATATTTTGACGCAAATTGTTCACTATTGAAAGTCTGACACTAAAAACCAATAAAACCAAAATGTGGCCCAGTGGCTCTAACCCTGACTTTCACCGTCGGACTGTCTGCACCAGAAAACGAGTATGTTCCACTTCAACCTCCGTGTGGACAGGCCCAAACTGGAAAGAATTATAGTAGCATTCAACCCAGGTAAGCTTAGGAGACTCCATTATCCATAACACACCTCACGTTTACCTGATTATTTCTGTTCATGGCTCAGTCTTGTATATTCTTATCTAACCAACGAGACAGTTTTTTAAAGCCCGTGACATACGCTCTAGGAGGTGAGGGTGGGGTTAGACGCTCTATTTTCAAAAGCCATTTCGTATCAATCCCTTGCAGGTTTTCATTTCACCCTTACCCACCTTTTTAATCCGATTTATTTGATTCCGAAAGCCGAATATAAAAACGACGGCTATGCGGGTGGAACAAGAGCACAGGCAGAACAATCAGATAGCACCTGTCACAAGTGGAACAATTAGCGACAACATGCACACTCCACCTGACCCCAGCTGACCTTACCTCACGACTATGACCTCCAGTGTGACGCATATCGGGTCGAAACCTGTTTTGGGGGGGCATGTGGGGGAGGGAGAAGCGTTTCTTTTTCCCTCCACCAGCTTCCTTGTTTTGTTTTCTTTCTCTCTCCTCTTCCACGTATATTTTTTTCATATCTTCCTGTTTCTCTCTCTCTCTCTCTCTCTCTCTCTCTCTCTCTCCCTATCTACGTTTCGTGTACATTTTTTTTTTAATCAGCATACTCGTATATGCTAGGTCCAGAGAGCCGTGAATTTATTGTACCTATTATCGTTTGCGTATTTTGTACTCATACGCATCTCCTTCACCTCTCTCTTTTTTTTTTTCCCCCCCACCTCTCTCTCTCTCTCTCTCCCTTCTCCCCTCTACCTTCTCTCTTCCCCTCTTCCCTCCCTCTTACTCCGGTCATTCTCCCTTCGCTCCTCTTTATACTCCCTATTTCTTCTCCCTTCCCGCTTTCCCCTTCTCTTACCTCTCTTCCCTTTGTCCCCCCTTCCATCTTCCTCCTCCTCTTCCTCATTTCTCCCCGCTCCAATAACTGTACCTGCTCGTCCGTTCATGGAAAAAAAAAAAATCCTGCAGAGAGAGAGAGAGAGAGAGAGAGAGAGAGAGAGAATGTAAAAAGGAAGGGAAAACAGGAGAGAAAAGGAGAGTGGGAGAAGCACGGAAAGATTAAGAAAAGGAAAATGGAAGGACAGGAAAGGAGAGGAAGGGAAGGGAAAGAAAGGGAAGAGAAAGGAAAGGAAGGGAAGGAAAGTGAACGAAAGGAAAGAGATAGGAAGAGAAGGGAAGGGATGGGGAGGGAAGGATTAGAGAAAAAAGGAAAGGTGAAGGGTGAGGGTCGGTCGCGAAAGGAACACAGAAGGGGGAAGGGGGAAGGGTAAGGAAATAACAGTGAGGGAGGCGGGAAGAAGAAATGAAAATGTAAGGATGAAGAAGTATAAGAATGGCGAAGGAAAGAGAAAGCGAGCAAGCAAAGGAAAGGCTGATGGACGTGCATGGGGAGGAGAAAACAACGAGGGATGGGAAGCGAAAAACGAAGAAAATAATGAGAAGGAAGTAAAGAAAAAAAGTCGAGAAGGAGAAGGGCAAGGAGGAAGGGAGATGAAGAAAGATGGAGAAGTAGGGAGAATGAGAGAAGGAAAGGCAAGTGATGACAGAAAGGAGGCAAGGGAAGGAGAAATATGAGAGGAAAATACTGGAGATGGAGTTATGAAGAGAGAGGCTGAAGAAGAAAAGGAAGCGTGTGAGGAAGACGAGAACAGGGGAAGTGAGAAGGAAAGGGAAGAAAGAAGAAAAGGGGGGAAGTGAGAAGGAATGGGAGGGAAAAAAACGATACGGAGAGGTGGGGAGGCGAGGGATGCTGCATGCTGAGGAGAGAGAGGAGAGAAAACATCTGAAGAGTTGGAAGAGGAAACTGAAAAGATTTGGTCCCTCACCCAAAGCACGTCATCTCTATTTTAGTCTTCCCATCTCCAGAGGTATTTATTCAGCTTTAGGGGGAGTTTTTGAGATGGTTGGTTACAAATAGACTTAATCAGCTCCTTCACTATAATAAAGTTCATTTTAAGTTTAATATAATCGTCTAGAGGAAACAGAATAGAACTTAAAATAGGTCATTGGGATGAAATGGTATAAGGAAAGGAGAGAGGATAGTGCGGAGAGAGGAGAAATGGAGAGGGAAGAGGGTTAGGGGGATAAGGAGGGAGAAAGAGGAGAGATAAAGGAGTGGGTAGGGGAGGAAGTGGAGGAAGGATGGGGAGAACGACGGGTGTAAGGGAAGAGGAACGAAAAGGGAAGGGAAGAGAAAGGAAGGGGATAAGGATGAAGGGAGAGAAGCGAGAAGATAACGGATGGGGAAGGGAAGGGGAATAAGGAGGGATGAAATGGAAAGAAGAATGGGAGAGGGAAAAAGGGGGTGGAGAATGAGCAGAGAGGGAAAGCAAGAGGGAGGGAGGGACACGAGAAGTATAAGAACGAGGATAAGTAATATGAGAAACAGGAGGAGAGGAGTAAGAAAAGCAGTGGGAAGAAGAATGGGGATGCAAAAAAAGTGTTGGGAAAGAGGAGAGGAAAGAGGAGAGGAAAGACGGGAGGGAGAGAAGGGGAAAATCAGAGAGAACGAGGGGAGGTGGAGGGCAAGAGAGTATTAGGAAGGGATTGAGAGAGAGAGAGAGAGAGAGAGAGAGAGAGAGGGACAGGAAGGTGGAAGGGGGAGGGTGAATGGAGGCAGGTGAGAGGGGACCAAAACAAAGAGACGAAAGGTAGAAAAGATGGTAGGGGAAGGGGGAATAAAGAAGATAAAAGAAAAGGGAAGGATAGGAAAATAACAGTAGATAAGATACAAGAAAGTAGAAGGGGACAAGGAAGATATGTAAGAGAGGAAGGGAAGAATGCGAAAATGGAGGGAGAAGAAACGGAGGAAGGTGAATAAAGAATGAGACGAGGGAGGGAGAAAAACGGAAGGAGGGAGGGAGAAGAGGAGAATGGAAGGGGAGAAGACAAGAATGGGCGAAGTGGGACGGAAAAAAGGAAAAGAACAGTGGAGAGGGGAGAAAGAGAGAGAGGGATGATCGAAGAGAAAGCAGAAGGGTGTCAGGGAGGGGAGCGTGGGTCAGGAGGAACGGAACACTGACCTTGTCCATTATCAGGGTTGGTGTGTGTGTGTGTGTGTGTGTGTGTGTGTGTGTGTGTGTGTGTGTGTGTGTGTGTGTGTGTGTGTGTGTGTGTGTGTGTGTGTGTGTGTGTGTGTGTGTGTGTGTGTGTGTGTGTGTGTGTGTGTGTGTGTGTGTGTGTGTGCACGAGGGGGAGGGGGCATGTGTGGGTGTCGGTGACCGTGCATACCCAGGTGAAGCTGACGTGTATACAGGTTTCACAATTGCTACAGTGTTTGCAAGTGTATTTTTATTGTAACACACACACACAAGCTTACACACATTCACACACATCAAAGGAATCACACACACACACACACACACACACACACACACACACACACACACACACACACACACACACACACACACACACACACACACACACACACACACACACACACACACACACACGCACACACACACACACACACGCGCACACACACACACACACACACACACACACACACACACACACACACACACACACACACACAAAACCCGTTTACACACATATATATATGCACGCCCATGTCACAGCATTCTCTGTGGTCATACATATAAACTCGGGAACTGTCCTTCAGTGTCTGTCTTTCCCACTGCCTATGACCTCAGTTCTTTATAACGCATTGTGTCAAGTCATCTCATGCTGAAGAAATCATGTTTTTTGGCTTTATGTCGAACTTTATTTGTATTTTGCATTATTTTTAACTCATGGTTCTTTATTTTTTTGTCTGATAATGATAAACTCCTTCAACACTACAAAGTCACACTAGAAAAACACCGATACACACACGATTCATGATAAAACTACACACACACACACACACACACACACACACACACACACACACACACAAACAAGCACACGCGCGCGCGCACACACACACACACCTACTGTACACATGACAATAAGCACGCCACACACACACACACACACACACACACACACACACACACACACACACACACACACACACACACACACACACACACACACAAAGCATCTCAGCTACAAGTTGGAAAGAAGAGGTAGCGGAAGGGAGAGAGGTGGGAGGGGGAGAAAATGAGAAGAGGGAAGTAAAGCTGGAGGGAGGAAAGAGAGGAGGAAGTACTGTAGAGGCAGTGAGTGGGAGAGATGGAAGGAGAGAAAATAAATAATGAGAAGAGATAGTGGGAAGAAACAGAGAGGTTGAGGTACTAAGAAAGAAAATGGTGAGAGGAGATAAGGGGAAAGTAATGGATAGAAATGGGGAACACATGGAGATGAGAACGGAAAGAAGGGTAAAAGAAAGGAGGGGGTGAAAGCGGAAGGACAATAAGGAATGGAAAGGGAAAAAAAAAGGAAATGAAGAAAGACAGGAAATGGAAAGGGGTAAGTATGGAAGAAACATAAAGGAGAGGATTAGAGAGGAACAGTCAGGAAGGGAAGGGAAAGGAAGAGAGAGGGACTGTAAGGAAGGAAAGGAATGGAGTGGATGGAAGAGGGAGGAGGCGAAAGTAGAAGACGCGGATGTGGTGTGTGTGGAGGGAGGAGGGGGATAGGCGGGGCTGTGTGGGGTGATGAGTGGGAAGTAATGAGTGGGAGATGATGGGAGTTGGTGATGGGTTGCAGGGGAGGAAGGCTGAGGAATGGTGATGTGTGGGGCTTTGATGGGTTGCAGGCCAATAAACGATTTTGCTTTATACTGAAAGATGGAGCATAATGCCTAATTTTGTTCCTTCGAAAAAAGATAAAAAAGACAATCAAAATAAATTCAGTTCGAGATACTTGAACGCATTTCGTCTGAAAGACTGAAAGTCGTAGAGGGACCTAAGCCAGAACGGAACAATGTATTATTCTCGAACAGTTGTGTTCATGAAGGATTGCAAATGCCAGTTAATTCAAGTTGGATATAAAAGAGATGAAACTGTGTGTACTGACGGGTGTTGTTTGATTGCCGTAATGGGGTATGATTCATACAAAGAAGTCAGTGAAACAGTACCCTGTGTCATAGCAATAGTAAAAGGAATGTGATGCTACACTGTAGCAAAGACAGACTAAAAGGAGCTGGGCAGTTAGAAGTGGGAAATGAGACGATTTTTTTTTTTTTATTCCACCGTATTTCGGAAATATAACCTGTGTGGTAACCACCATCCCAGTTCTCCTCCCCCCCTCCTACTGTAATCCACACACACATGAATAATTCCTCTATATGGAGTTAACAAGTGAGCTGCCTTTAAGTAAGGACGCACAAGACCTGATCAGTTGAATTTTCTAAGAAAATGAGAGAAAACGATATCATAACACAATACGAAAAGATGAACGACTAAACTGTGAGTTACTGGAAGCAGAAGGATATTGGTTTGGGCATGGGACATTGTGATGAGGAGAAAGGTGAAGGTACTGAGTTTCTGAAGCATTAAAATCAACTATGTTTCTTTTGCCCCAGTCAACACAACAGGCAAGTGAGAAGTCACGGGCGACGCAGTCTCATCGCATGAATGTTGTGGTAACGACTGTGATGGACGCCGTGAGAAGCGTGTGGATGATGGGTGAGAGGCCAGATGATGATGATGATGATCATGGTTGGGAGGTGAATAAATGATGGGTGTGGGGAAGTAGATGACATAGGTGGAGAATGAGTAGGTGACGGAAAACGACAGCTGAATGATGATGGTGGGAGGCACACGACAAAAGATGAGTGTGGGATCTGAATGATCTATCAAAAACAGGGCCATGACAAACAGATTCGAAGGGGGTCTCATGCCTTTGTCTTTTCTGTTCATATCATCGATTTCGCTGTACTCTTATCCATGTTTAATTAGATCATATTATGCAAGAGTCTCAATTTAAGACTTCTTCTGTTCGGAGCTTCTATCACTTTCATTTCTTCACTACAAAGAAGTCCTTATTTTATTCTTCCTTCCTTCAGATGACTGCACTTTGCATAGGAAGAATTTCCGAGCAAAAATAAATGTTCAATACCGCCTTTATTACTCCATCAATTCCGATCTTTCCTAAGCTGAATAAAATCGTCTGGAAGCATCAAGAATAAATCAGTGCATCATATGATTCAGGGGACTACAGAGACCAAATAATTCTGCTGTACACTGTGCAGAAGCATCGATTATCTGAGAAAGTGAGTAAAAAACTAACTAGTGAAACGTATCTCTAGTCGTAATTGGACTAATTCGTGTCTCAGACGGTTCAAGTTTATGTGATGTGTTCACCAGATCTTATCAAAATCCATAATTCTCTTACTGTCTGTAAGTAAAGAAACCTAGCCATATTCGAGTGAACAGAGGTGGGCAACACAAAACAGGCCTATCGTACTGGTATGTCTCCATACCATAATATGGACACCTACTGTATTTCCTCTTATTTGTTTCCCTTTTTTTTCCCTCTTCCCAAAATTATTTCAACTTACTGCCATTCCTTTGTTTTTTCACCAGTTCGCTTCAGCTTGGCACAACTGTTTCTTGGGCCACAACCTCATCGGATGACATCTCTTGCAGTTTTCTTTTTTTAGGGCTTTTAAAGGACTTTATGCCGTAAATTTTCAAAGCATAAAGGCATACAAACCTTGGGAACCTATGTTTTTGTATGGTAATTAATCATTATGAAAATCTGAGTAAAGTTTGTTAATGTACTATGGGTGTGTGGAGAACGTTCTATACGGGCATTCCATTGAGAATGCTGGCAGGCTTTAATTCGGGTTGACATCTCAGTGGAAGGAACAGAGTACGTAAATGAAAATAATTTACCTGTGGTCATTCAGCTGCGTGACAGTTGCATTCACAGTGAGATGTGTCAATAGGCCTTAAAAAAATATGGGTGGAAATAGGAAAACTCTTACGTAGGCGCAGAATTTTTTTTTACTTTCCTCCCTGCTTCAGTCGTGTGGATCTGGATTCCACCAGGATGAATAAATGTGGGTAAGAAAATACTAGTGAAACTAAGTCAGCTTTTCTGCAGTTGGCCCTTTCTTGGGGCCGTCAGATTGGTGGACTCAGTTTGTTTCCCCATGGTTCCTGTTCACTCAGCAGTATGACTGGGAACCTGGATGTAAGAAGAATATTGTGAATCGTATTATAGGGAAAGATGAAGACTTAGAAAACTGACTGTTTCGTGTTGATGACAGGCATTACTCTAAGACGGTCCTTTATGACAGTATTATTTGCTGACACCAGCTGCCCCGCTCAGTAGCAAGTACTGAGCGGGGCAACTGGTCTAGAAACTGTATAAGAAAAATCTTCCATCCCGACACATGTTAATTCAGTAGCAGTCACCTAGTCAGTATCATATTATATGTTGAAGGATGTCACATCACCATCATTATTATTCTGATCCCCTTTCCCACCGAATGAGAGAGTTAAGTGTAGGATCCGGAAATAAGAAAAGAGAATTCACAGTTGTTACATCAGTTTTCCTGCCCTATACGTGCAAATACAGGTACCTGCGAATAAACCGAACCAACAGTAGGTAAAGGGTGAAATCTTTTACTGTTCTTCCTATATTCAGCCGTGGGACCGTCATGCACACTGACCTGGATGAAAACTGTAAGGTTAAAAATACGAAAAGGAAAAGATTTAACTCTTGTACAGTCGAAGTCAAAAGTTCCCCTAACATTTCACCTTTTTTACTTTTTCTCATCCTCTTCTCGCAAATATTCTCAATGTGGATAGGCTTGGTGATTTCTTTGCCGATATATGGTTCTCTGTTATATATTGCATCTGGGAGGAACGTAACGGACATTCTCTTACTGTGAGGCAGAACTTTTGTCCCTGACTGTAAGAAATGGTCAAAATCTTTTACTTTCCTCCCTGATTTAGCAGTCTGGAGGTTTCATTCCCTCCTAGACGGATATATAAATATAAGAAATATAGAAATATAAGCTTTGAACATTGGGGAGAGAGAGAGAGAGAGAGAGAGAGAGAGAGAGAGAGAGAGAGAGAGAGAGAGAGAGAGAGTGTTCCAGGAATGGAGCTGGGGGACTGATTTGGTAAATATTCATGAAAGATCCAATTTCTACTATAAGCAAGTGTCAAAAATAGTTAAATATTATTATAGATCACTTTGCTTGGTGGTATTCTTCACGATATTATTCGCTCTACTTTGTCTGGGAAATATCTGATAAGTGTACATGAGTGAAGAAGAAAGTATGAACAAGTAATACGAGACACAGTGTAGGCTGATGGACGCTTATGAATACAGACCATGGAGTGTATGAGTTAGCTCTGATGCATGTTGGATAAATTACGAGAGCTGTGTATTTCTCTCTCTCTCTCTCTCTCTCTCTCTCTCTCTCTCTCTCTCTGTAGCCTATATGAGTTTTTTTTTTTTTTTTTAACATTTCCTTCATTTGCCTTAGTATTTTCTTTTCCATTTACAAATTCTTTTTCATATCAACCAGCACGTGTGTGTGTGTGTGTGTGTGTGTGTGTGTGTGTGTGTGTGTGTGTGTGTGTGTGTGTGTGTGTGTGTGTGTGTGAACTAAGTGGTGTGGGCACGCATGACGCAGCATCCAGTGACCTTCCCTGGCCTCGAGAATCTCCATCCTCTCCCCTCCCCTCTCTTCTCCCTTCTCCCTCCGCTCCCGTCCCTCCTCCCTCTCATCTGTCCCCTCCAGTTCTTTCCCTAACCTCTCCTTTCTCTCTCTCTCTCTCTCTCTCTCTCTCTCTCTCTCTCTCCCTCTCTCTCTC
Organism: Coenobita brevimanus; assembly: GCF_032717465.1. Lineage (NCBI taxonomy): Eukaryota > Metazoa > Arthropoda > Malacostraca > Decapoda > Coenobitidae > Coenobita > Coenobita brevimanus. The sequence continues at coordinate 50,265,118 of NC_137003.1, forward strand.
TCTCTCTCTCTCTCTCTCTCTCTCTCTCTCATCTTCAGTCTTCCCTTCTCATTTTCTCTCCGCCCCCTTTCCCCTTCGCCTCCTCTCCTTCTTCCCTCCCTATCCCACTTACTTAACACTCTTTCCCTCTTCCTCTCCTAGTTTTGCTTTATTCATCCCTCCTCTTCATTCCTCTCTCCTCATCTTCTCTCCCTCCTAACCTCTACTCTTCATCTTCCCCCCTCTCTCTTGTTTCTCGCTCCTTCCCTCTAGCCAACTCAGTTTTTCTAGTCATCTCCCTTTCTCATCTCTCCTTCCTCATTTCCTCCCCTTCTTTCTTTATGCCTCCTCCTCCTCCTCCTCCCTCTCCCTCTCCCCCTTCCCTCCTGCCTCCTCCCCCTCCCCCTTCTCACCTCATCCAACAAAATGCCTCCGTGAAAGAATCTGCTCTTTGCCCCCCCCCCCTTCACCCTTCATACCTCCACTATCCATCCACCTTCTTGCTCCACCTTACCACCAACTCCGCCACAGCTACCAGTCTCCAACACAGTATGATAACTGCCATTACTACCACCATCTCTTTCACCACAGCTATATCACAACTACCATTATTGCTACTACCACAGTTTCCATATAGTAACTACCATTACTGCCTACATAATCATCACCACCACCACAACTACATCACAACTACCATTAAACCCCCACAATCACCCTTATAGCACACCGCAATACCTACCACAACCACCACGACAAATACACTCCAAACACCATCTACACACACACACACACACACACACACACACACACACACACACACACACACACACAAATAACCCCACCCCTCCACATCTCTTCTACGTGACCCTAAAAAAGCTTCTTCCATCCACGGAATTTTGTACACGTGGCAATAACCCCTTCAGCCAGAGGACCTAGTTTTTATATTATTCTTGCTATAACCAGACGATTTCATTCCTTTTAAAACAGAATCTTATTTTTTATTATTTTTTTAATGGAAGGGAGAAGTAGAGACCTCATTACTGTGGTACCTTCACGATTACGATTTTTATCCCCGAGCTAAACAAAATCGTCTGGTACTAGCAAGAATAAACTACAAGAAGAGGTCATCGTGTTGAAAGGATTAATAGGACATGAGACCAGGGATTGGAATTTGGATTATCCAGATGTAACATGTATGTGATAACCCGCCTCCCTTCAGCCAACCTAAGCCTTCAGTATGGATGCGGATGTCGTCTTTCTCCTCCTCCTCCTCATCATCATCATCATCATCATCATCATCATCATCATCCCGACTCTCATTTCACGTCTAAACATGGGGTGAGGTAGGATCCAGAGAGAAAGTATTATCAGTATAAACATAAAATTTGTAAGGTAAAAAAGCTCTGTCAACTGTTTTACATTTAGATCAGTGCTTTTTCAGGATAGAAGATTGAGGCGGGAAGGTAAAAAAGGAGAGAAGAAGAGGAAAGGAAGACAAAGGAAAGAAAGAAAGGGAAGGAAGCAGTGAGAGGAAGAAGGAAGGATGAGACAAGGGATGAGGATGGCAGGGAGGGTGAGGGAAGGGAGGGAGAAACAAGGGAAGGAAGCGAAGGAATGGGGGAGGAATTGACAGAAGAGACAAGAAGGGACGGACAGAAGAATCAGGGGAGCGCCAGAAGGGAAAGGAATGGTTGGTAAGGATAGTAAAGGAAAAAGATGGAAGGAAAAGGGGAGGCCAGGTTGGGACGAGACAAGGGAAGGAGTTCAGAGAGGAGAGAAAAGAAAGTAAAGAGGCCAGACAGAAATGAGTAACGACAGCAAAAGGGTAAGGAAGGACAAGAGGATGAGGGAAGGGTGGGCATCGCGAAAGGAGAGGAAATCCAAGAAAAACAGTTATCTGAAGATCGCTCTGTAAGTGCACACTTCCGCCAAAGCTAATAAATTTTATGGTATACTTCTTTAATTCCTCTTTCTCAGTAGACGACTACTTTTACGGCATCAAATAGTCAGTTAATTCTTGGGTCTCAGTCTGCCCTGTTACACAGTCTCAGACAGTGAATACCTTGAAAAACACCGAATGAATTTATGACAAATTCCTACATCTGGAGCCGGATCCACCTCAAAATCTAATTCATCCCTTCATTGACCCACTGCCCACCTATCTACAAGATTTCGCTGAAATCCGATTGCAATTTTTTAAGATATCTTGTACATAAATAGACAAGCAGACACAGGTGAATACATAACCTCGGTACAACTTCACTGGCAGAGATAAAGAAGGGAGGAATAGGAAAGTAGAGAAAAATGTAACTGGAGGAAATAAAAATGGACAAATGTGTAAGAAGGGAAGGAAGAAGAGAGGGGAGGGGCCAGAGTGAAGAGCAGGAGAGCTGTGGGAAAGGCAAAAGAAAGGGCAAATAGAATGAAAGAAAGAAGATGAAGAGGGAAAAAACAATGGGAGTGAGACAGGAAGAGATGGAATTGAAAAATAAAGAGTTGGCCTGGAGGGGTTCAACGAAGTGAAACAGAAAGGAGGAAGAGGTAAGAGGAGTGAAGAAGGGGAGGCAATGAACAAGGAGGAGGAGGGGAGGAAACACGGATAATGAAGGGTGGAGTAAGAGATGGAGAGATAATGCGAAAAAACAGCAATGGGGACGGGCAAAACAGAGGTGGATGAAGATGGAAGATGAGGCAAAGGGACGATGAAGTGGGTATGGTTAGATCAAGAGGAGGAAAAATAAAGAGGGAGAGAAAAATATATAGAAAGGAGAGAGAAAGGGAGATGATGATGGTGAGGGAGGGCGAGTCACGTTGGAGGGAGAGAGAGATGATGATGGGGTGTGAGGGAGAAGCATGGGCGAGGGAGGGAGGGAGATGACGATGAGGGGGAGGAGGAAAGAGAGACATGGGGGTGGAAAGGAGAAAGAGGGATGATGATGATAGGGAGTGAAGGAGAGACACTGGAGAGAGGGAGAAGGATAAATGATAGGGGAAAGGACATGGAGAAAGGAGGAAAGTAGGGGAGAGACATGGAGAAAGGAGGGAAAGAGAACTGGTGATGGGAAGAAAGGGAGAGACATGAAGGAGGAGGGATGAGGGACGATGATGGGATGAAGGAGAGACTTGGGGGAGGGAGGGAGAAAGAGGTGATGATAGGGAGGGAGGAAGAGAGACAGGGGAAAAGAATTTGGGAAAGGAGGAAGGGAGGAAGGCTGGATTCTGGAGGGTGGACTGAGAGAAACCTTGGGTGCTATCTAAGTCAGTGACCTTCCCCCCGGCCACTGGGGCATGGAGGAGCGCTCTTTACCCCTCCCCCTCCCTTCTCTCTCTCTTTCTCTCTCTCTCTCTCTCTCTCTCTCTTTCTCTCTCTCAATACCCCAAACTTTTTCATCCACATTTTCTTGCCTGCTCGTACTCCAATTACCAGCCAGCGAAAGGCAGTTCTCTGACATCCACCTGTAATGGCAAGACAAGCTGGATTTTTATGTCCACATTCATGACGTGTCGAGGCAGCGAAACTAAAAACAACTTCCTTGATAATTAGTATGCTTTTTATGGGTAGGCTAATTGCTATACACCTTGTATGATTAGAACTGCTCTCTCTCTCTCTCTCTCTCTCTCACACACACACACACACACACACACACACACACACACACACACACACACACACACACACACACAATAGCTATAACTGTCTGCCTATCTGTGTGTGCCTCTCTCTCTCTCTCTCTCTCTCTCTCTCTCTCAAGCAACATCTTCATACCCACCTTCCTGAGGGGCAAAAGAAAGAAAGCCGAACAACTTCCGTGATAAGTGTCTGCAATTTTTAGCAACACTGCCAATTGCTCACCATCTGAATATCATAATTATTACCGTTGCGAAGTGAAATAAGAGAGTCGGAAAATGTTCACGAAGAATCCTAACCATTTTTTATCATGCACTTCTCTCTACAACACTGAATTACCGTGATAAATAATTTTGCTCGCCTGTATTTCGTACTTAGAGCATCGTTTGGTTTAACTGCCATGTATCTGTGGCAGTGTGAGTGGAGATGACAGTCTAAACAAACATTCTTATAAACTGAAACTCAAAAATCTCCATGAACACAACCCTTGGACTGTGAAGAGATGTTTGCGTGTCACAGTCTGGGAGAATGTTTGGATACTTTCTTTGTCTGTTACCTTGAGTTTTGCTCCTTTTTCATTTACCGAGAACGTCATGTGGATAGACAACCTCTGGACTACGATGACGCCCTTCATATTACATTCTTGTTACCAGTAGGTGATTTTACTCAGCTTTGCGGAGACCGTCTCGTAGTACAACGCCGGACAATCCCAATTAGACATAGTCACTGATGTAATTTCTTCATTAAGCTGACTATCATAGAGTTTAATTCAGGCTGCTGGTTGCACAGCTGGGTGGACAGGAACAAAGAGGAAATAAAGTCTGTCCATTAGTTCGACTGATCCAAGAATTTAACTCGGGTTCATCCGGTTGCGAGCTAGATATGCTAACCACTGCAGCAACGGCTCCAACCTTTACGAAATTACGACGTACAGACATCTGGTCGCTTCCAGAGTAGCTGGTTTTTGTTAAGATTCCAATTAGCGAACCTTTTTCATCCGTCAATTCCCGCTTCCTAAGTCACCTTTGACGGTGGTGTTGGTGAGCACAAGAATCATTAACATTAACATTACTCGTATTAGAACGGTTACCATGAAATCTTTAATGACGTCTAAAACTCTTTAATGAAGCTTACCATGTTGGCGAGTGCACGAACCATGAACAAAGATATTATTACAATGTTTGCCATGAAATCCTTCGTGCTGTCCATACCTCCCAAATGAAGCTTACCATGTTCCGGTTTGTATTTCATGAGATGCAAATAAAGCAACAATGGAAGCAGCACATACAGTCGCATTTTGTCTCTGCTATCAATCATCCAGGCCCAAGTACAAGTGAATTCAGAAGATGCTCAGGTAGCGTTCCATTCTGATCACTGTTTTTAAGTTTTGTTTCAGGCTGTTTAGGTAGATGTATTTTGACTTACTGACACTAAAAACTGTTAATATATCCTGTACAATGTACCAGTCGGAGACAAAAGTTAGCTTACTATTCCAGTGCGTCTACTTTCTTTGCTGACGCATCACTTCAAAGAGAAGTATCTATGAGCAGAGAAATATACCATGCTCTCTGAGCCTGGGCTAAGAATAGTAACCAGCAAAAGAGGTTGAGAAGAACTGTAAATATGAGCTTAACACTTGTCCTCGATTCCACCACCCACTGTACTACGGAACTGTGACCTTAGCTGTACCCCGGCCAGACTCCTCGAAAATACGTTAGTCGTGTGGTCGGTGGTGGTAATAATGAGTGAGGTGGAATGAGGATGGGGTCAGGGGGAGGCGATAACCACAGGGCAGTAGTGCCTTGAGGTGTGGGGGGTGGGAGAAGATGTGGAAGGGGAGGAACGGGGCAGCCACAGTGTTTGAGTCTCTACACTGTGGGGGCAGCAGAGGGAAGGAGAGGGAGGGGAGGAAGGATGGGGAGGGGAGGAAGGATGGGGAGGGGAGCAGCAGAGGAAGGGAAGCAGATGATGGGAGAGGGGAGGGAGGGGGAGCAGGAGAGGAAGGAAGGTACGAGAGGAAGGCGGGCATGCTGGAGGTGATGGGAGGAAAGGATGGAGGAATGGGAGGGGTTCAGATCAGGTGGGTGGGAGGGGGATAGAGGTGAACAGTAAGAAAGGTGGAGCTCAGTCACACTTCACTTGCGAGTTAATGAAGCGATGGAGGCCCGTAATGGAATAATGGAGATAATACTCGTACATCCTGCCATTTCTGAGTGTCATCACATATAATAGACGTAAAACAAGGCGGGGACACTGAAGGAATTCCAGCAACTTGCAAATCACGATGGTATGAAAACCGCTTCCTCCTGAACCTTGTATAAAACATGCAGTTGTATAGATGTTATACCTTGGGAGAAGAGAATTGAAACTTTTCTGTTCATCTGAGCTGGCGACAAAATGGGTCTTTATAGAGATGTATGTTAGCCACAAATATAAAAAGAATTAATTTATCGTATTTTCAGTCGCAATATTAGGTCTGTGAGACGAAGCCAAAACTGATATGTTTTAATGTACAACTGATTGTTTAGTGAGTCATTTCACTGAACACTGTTTGATAAGTCTCTTACTTCTGTACTTTCTCTTTGTTGTTTTTGGATCCTATGCATTCCAGGTTTAGTAAAAATTAGAGACAGAATGAAGATGATGACAATGGTTTACTCTAGATGGCTTCCTTGTAGTTAAATATATGTACATAGAACTTCATCTTCCTATGACGGCAATAAATATATATATATATATATATATATATATATATATATATACAGAGAGAGAGAGAGAGAGAGAGAGAGAGAGAGAGAGAGAGAGAGAGAGACAGACAGACAGACAGACAGACAGACAGAGACAGACAGACAGAAAGATAGAAAGACAGATAGATAAATAGACAGACAGATACGGGAATGGTGGCTTCCTCTATATAGGCGCCTCCTTTGTGTAATAAATAGAAGAGGTGAGCGGAAGCCTGTAACGGGAAACAGATACAGCATCTTGAAACCGTATTGTTGACATCAGCAAGGACCCAACTACCGCTCTAGCCGGATGCACATGAGTTAACCCGCTCATAGTCGTGACAATAATAATATTCTCTTCCAGCTAACACCAGATGATTTTGTTCAACCAAGAGTGAGTCATGAACGCCTGAGGATGTTAAGACCGTCATCATAAATCCTCTCATGATCGTGACAACTCAAATATTCCACTCCGTTCCCAGGTAATGCCTGATAATTTTATTAAGGTGATAATGAAATTTAGACAGCTGTGTTAGGTTAGCTGAGTGTTAGTGTTAGGTCTGTTATTTTTGTCATTCTTGCTGTCTCCAGGTGATCTTATTCGCCTTAACATACACTGTAAATGGAAGGGTTAGATATAGCCTCGATAATCCCTTCACTACCAGAGAGTTCTCAAAAACCCAATTGTCTAACAAAACCAATAAACAAAAAAGAGAAAGAAAAAACAAGAAAATGACGTCACCTGATTCACACTCTTGCTGGAGACTTGACAACAAACAAGCAAGCAGTTACAACGTCATAAGCAAACACTAAGACGAATTCGTTGTCAGTTCATCATCATTGTTGGTGTCGCAACAAAATTCTCGACTAAAACATGTGGTCAGAAATGAGTTTGAGAAGTTTACGTACCTAACATATGCAGAAATCAATCATCGTCATCATCATCATTACCCTGTCTCAACATCATAATCATCAGTCATCATCATATCACCATCATCATCTCCATCAAACTCTTTCCCACTGTTTCTAAAATGGCTTTGTGGGATCCAGAAGCAGAAAAAAAAGGAAAGCACAAAAGTAGACCTATCATCAGGGTACCTATTGTAAAAAAGCTATCCATCCATCTACTTATCAGTCAGGAAAACACACACACACACACACACACACACACACACACACACACACACACACACACACACACACACACACACACACACACAGAAATATGGTGAAATAGTGACAAATAAGCACTGATAATAACAACAACAATAATAATAATAATAATAATAATAATAATAATAATAATACAATGGGAGTTTGTTTCCTATTAAAAGCATATAAGAGTAATAAGCACCATAATCCATCAAAAGAGGAAAAAAATATATAAATATAAACCCTTCAGAAGTCAGGGGTTTCTTTCAGCTAAACATAATATTCTGTTGGAGGCCGAAGTGAAAAACGGAAGTATGCACCTGCTGTTTATTGGGTTGAAATTGGAGGGTGAACCTGGACGAAATGTACAAGAAAAAAAAAAAAAATCTCGCGACACAGACTCCATTAACATTAAGAAAAAACAGAGGAAGAATATAGGTATTGAAAAAAAATGGAAAGTGCATCAGAGCGTAACTCCAGCTGCCCCTCCCATCCTCCCGACGGTCGCGGAAAATGGCAGTGTCGGCAGCCGTAATTCCTTGTTGCCTTGTGGCACGAATAAACTGAGAACGATTCAACCAGTCCTCCATCCCCGCATGCCTTTCCCATTCGTGTTCTTCCCCACGTCACAGGGAAATGCAACTGATGACGGTAATGAGGAAGGGTCGAACCTGGCTCATCTTTTTTTTATACTGCGGTACTACGAATGCAACATGCGCATTTTATCTCCCCTCCCACAAACCATCGGCTTCCCCAAATGGGCGTCTGGAGAGTATTTTATGGCGTGGTATTCTTGCGGTACTGTGAATAAAATGCACGCACGTTCACTCCCAAAGTTCGTCATCAATAAAATTCGTGGCTGGTCGCTAATGTAACCCCAGGTAGGCCATTCTTACGGTACTGTCACGCTAACATAAGCAAGGCTTCCACCCCCACCCCCCCCATCTTAACTAAAATACAACGCCAGTGTGGTTCCAGTCTCCTTACTAACCCCTGCACTCCGATGATGTATTTTTCATTTCACTGGTGCCACTTCCAGACAATTTCTTTCTGTTCAGACGATTTCATTATGCTCAAGAGAAACCGAAGGTACCATGAATGTTAAAAGTTATCACGACTTACGTTTCGGTCGAAAAAAAAAAAAAAAAAAAAAACTTCGTATTTCAGTCCAACTCATGAGGAACTATTTCATTCAGCTTATATGAATCTGTCGCAGCCAAAGGTTAATGTAATCTCTGGTGGCCTATTTTCGAGGTATTCCCAACATACCCAAGGCCACACCTCCCCAACTAAGCCATAGTAATACGTCAGTTTGATACCAGTAAGGTAGCTTATTTAAACAGCTGGCAAACTAGCGTTACAAAGAAGGCAGTAACAGGAAAATCTACTCTTAATACTCCTTCTTCTTATTATCAGTTCCGGTCATCCCACATCAGAAAGTACGCCAATGTAATTCCAGTCTTGTGACCAATAATTTCTGACACAGCTGTACTAAAGAGGTGGTACACGCATGATCTACCCTAGTAGCCCCTTTCTCTGTGATGATCAATCTCTGTCATCCCACATCTAATAGTACGTCTGTGTAATTCTAGTCTCTTAGCTGACGTAATCTCCGTCATACTAGTGGTTCTGACAAACGGATCCAAGTATGATAAACCTTTCCATCCCGGTTATTTCACATCCAAAGGTACGTCAATGTAATGCAAGTCTCGTGACCAATGCAATTCTATTCACGCGACCATTGTAATCCCTGGCACAAGGGTACTGAGAAAGCTGCCCAAGCGTGCTCTACCCCCTGACCCTCAGTCCCAGTCATCCTACATCCCAGGGTACGGCAATGTAACTCAGTAACGTGGCTAATTCTGATCACTGATATTCTTGTGGTACTGCGACATTAACAAACGCATAATTCTCTGAACTTCCTTGCCGCAACCTTCTCCTTCACTCTCTAGAACGCGCAAACATAATTTCCACCTTCATTGCTGATGTAATCGACGACATTTCTTAATATACTGCGACGACAAGGTATGCAAATCCCTACCAGCCTCTCCTCCTCCCCCTCAGCTCCTTCACCCATGCCTCCTCCCAAGATCATATAATGTAATTCCACCTTCATTACTAATGTAACCTCTCTCGGATATTCTTACGGTACTCTGACGCCATTGCATGCATAACCCGTCCCCTCACGCCACCGTCCGCTCCCCCCCCCACACACACACTTTCACCCATTCTTCCGCCAAGGAACACACAAATGTTATTCCGCCCTCGTCGCTAATGTGATTGCTATCATTTTTACGGTACTTCAGCGCCAACACACTTACAAACCCACCTCTCCACACGTTAACCTTTTCACCACTGTTTCGTGTGTGTGTGTGTGTGTGTGTGTGTGTGTGTGTGTGTGTGTGTGTGTGTGTGTGTGTGTGTGTGTGTGTGTGTGTGTGTGTGTGATTTATGAGGGGTGACAACTGAAGACAAATAATCACGTCACAGGTCGTATAGTACTTTGTAGCGATGACAGATGCACCAGAGGCTTTACCGGGCTGTGATGAGAAGATGGAGGAGAGAAGGATGTGGAGAAAATGCTGAGGAGAGAATGCTGAGGAGAGAGTGTGGAGAGAAAGGTATGGAGAGAAGGCTGAGAGGAGAAGGATGTGGAGAGAAGGCTGAGAAGAGAAAGGTGTGGAGAAAAGGGTGTGGTGGGACGGGTGTAGGACACATAGGAGTACCGCTACATAACCACAACAGTCTCCTTCAATATATGACAACAAGTTACTTCTACCATTAATTCCATGAGAATGTCACCTTTTCGAAGGAATCCAAAGGAAATGTTGAACGCGAATGTCCCTGCTAGAGACACCCTATTCATGATATATGTCGGTATTATTAAAACAGAGCTCCAGGGGGTACGTACGTAAGTTTATGGAGGTCGATTTTAAAGCAGCCACACACACACACACACACACACACACACACACACACACACACACACACACACACAATATATATATATAATCATTATCTTAAATGCTACCACAGCTAGCAAAAAAAAAAAAGAAGAAAAAAAAGAAAGAAAGGTGAGGAAAGAATGATAGGAAGCCTCTTTAACGGACGTGAGCACTGGTCCTGGTGTCATGAAAATCTAGCAGTGAAAAATGAACGGCGTGACACGGCAGAAATAAGAAAACCTTAGTAAAGAACCAGTCAGAAAAACATCATCACACTTAACGATCTGGTGGGAGTCTCTCATCGGTATGTCGCCTTCTCCGGTCAGTGCGTAAATGGGGGAGAAAAAATACAGGAGAAAAGAATAGTGATAAAAGAAGACTGAATTTCATGGTTCCTTCGCATTCATTTTAAACCTCTCCTCTTTTGTTTTCTTTCATTTTTTTTTTTTCTGACCAGCGTGTGAAACAAAACAAAGCGCTCTGAGTCAGTGCCTGGTGAATTGGATCGGAATATTCTGAGTTGACGTCCTTCATTATACCATCTGAACATAAGAGACAAAAAAAATCTATAAGTGGGTGTGGGAGTGTTTGAGAGAGAGAGAGAGAGAGAGAGAGAGAGAGAGAGAGAGAGAGAGAGAGAGAGAGAGAGCTTGGTATACTCACAAGACTCATCCACAGCTCATCCTCGTATGGGAAAACTAGAGCTATCTCGAACTGTGCAGCTTACTGTAAAATTTCTAAAAATATCTGGCGACGTAAGAAAAGTTTATTTAACTCTCAAATCTGTGACGTGTTAGCAGTTTCATAATATTACCGTCATCATCATCCCACCCCTATAATGTATAAATCGTCATCCCAGCCATATAATGTGTAAACAAATCCTCCTCCTCCTCCTCCTCATCATCATCATCATCCTCATCATCATCATCATCATCCCAGCCCTCATTCCACTATTAAAAGGTATGAAGTTGGAGCTGGAAACCATCAAAGAAAATGCACGAAATTAAACCGTTACCAAAAAAGCACGCCCGGTGAAATGGAGCACACACATGCACATATTATTTAAGTCTTTGTCATTCTTGGTCCACCTCTGAAAGTACTAACGAAAGGGGAGCAAAATATCTTAAGTCCCCAGCAAGACCTCATCTCTCTCTTGTCTTTTGGCGCTCATCCACACTCCCAGAATACCCCTTTGTCTTCAAAATATGATTCTAGAACTTGCATTACCTTGGTGGAAGACAGACTCCTTAGGCTCATACATACTTATCCTCTTCTTTTTTCTTCAATCGACCATCAACCAACCTGTCCTATCTTGGCCACTGATTTTTTTTTTTTAATCTACTGTACACTTTTCGAAAATTACTCTTCCACTGAAATGTTCAAGAATTTTATGTGGAATTCAATAGGGTCCAAAGCCTCTTAACCCACACATTTAGAGATCATCTGCTAATTTTATTATTGCTACCGACAGTTGATTTTATTAGCCTAATCTTTGAGAGGTCTTTGCAAATTAAGAGGTTTAAAGGAATCTCCACTAATCCCTTTAGGCATGGGACCTATTCATTATTATTATTATTATTTTATTATTATTATTATTATATTCTAGCTATCGTCAGACTCTTATCTGCATTAAGAGACCTCCCTGACTGAAAGGACTTGGCTCATATTTGTCCTGTTCTTTTGCTTCCACCCATCATCATGCAATTAACCCCGATCCATCTTGCCTTGTGACGCTCAAGAACACTATCTCACCACTCCTGCATTTACCCTGGGCCAGCGTCCACCCGGAGGCAGGAACCAACACGAGAGACACGTTGGCGGGCTGGTTCCATTGTTGCTGCTGAGGCCATCTATAAACTGAGGCTTTGTGGCGCTCGCTTGCTCAAGTCGCGCTTACATTGCGATGGTGTGACTGCCGACAATGGTGGGACTAGGGTCAGTGGAAGAAAGAAAAAGAAAAGAGAAAGGAACGTAAAATGAAATTAAGATAAAGAAAAGGCGATTAATATACCTTGCTCTTCTGTTTTTTGGATTTCAATGTGACGCATCGCCCAGGCATATTTTTCATTAACCCTTCCACTGCTGTTGTCGTATTTATACACTGACTAACTCCAGACAAAATGCTTTTACAGTATTTAGCTGCGGGAAATCCCGACCATTGACTGGGTTATGCATTTATATAGACAGAGGAGATGCAGGACTCTTAATTATATATATTCCATCTTCCTGACTATCTCAAGGTGTGGTTCCAGCTTCACATTCCTGGCCTAGTCGTGGTGTACATATACCTGGAATTACCTTAGTTTGCATGAGTTCCGTATTCTGTTTAATACATTCATTCTTTAGCTAGATCTACTTAATTTTGCATAAATTTAGCATATATCCCAAATTTACCTCGATTTACCTGTAGCTGATATTTTTAACACCTACTGAAGTAGCTCAAGCTCCCGTTACTTGACACTAATATTTACATTTTGGCTGGATTTACCTCAACTTCGCTTTGCCCAGCACTTTATTCATTTATTTATTTATTTATTTTTTACAGAAACAGAATTTACCTCAGCTTTCCTTCTCCTAGCACATTAGTTGCCTTTGCTTCATCTCCCAATACCTAGTACTTATATTTTGCTTCAGTTCCCTTAGCACTTGAATACTTGGAGTTACACCACCAGAGTCAGAAGGGAACCGTTCTTACACTCCTCAGCAGCATGGCTCTCACTTCTGCCACCTTACCCGATCATTATGCTAAACAGCGTAACTGCATTTACCTCAGTTCTCCTTTACCGAATACTTAATTGAACTTTAGTTTATTGTAGCTCAGTTATCTGTTTTCAGAAAAGCACTAACTCAATTTACCTCCGTTTCTCTTTACACAGTCCATACATTTTCAACGTATTCACTCCCATGACACTTTTATTATAGTTTGGTATCCCAATAAATTATAAATAAATTATGGGGAATTTTTCTAAGTGAAGATATTAACTTAGATATTTAATAACCCATTCACTGTTAGGGGCACTCTCCAGTCCCAAGTAAAATTGTCTGGCAGTAGGGAAGATAAAAATAAAACTACCGAACCGTACTGAAGGAGTTAACTGTATCAACTAACAACTTCGGCTGCATTTATCCCACAAGAGTCAGAGGGGCACATTTCTCACACACCTTGACAACACCTCACCAGCCACACCTGCTCATTACCAGCCCTGCCACTGAGAAGCCTCGTTGGGTCTTCGTAATTTACACGCTCACACAACGGTTCCTGTCCGTTCCCTCCGCCTTCTCTCACACTCGGGGCCGTGTAACTCGTGTTCTCGTCGGTTTAACAGGGGTCTTGATACCTATTCCTTAGCGATTCATTTATTTAGTTATTTATTATTATATTTATTTTTCTTGCTTCACCTTAGCCTCTTTCTACCACCTCATCCTTGACCACGTATTCTTTCTTTTTAGCTTTAGTCTCTCCAACACCTCCTCCATAGCGGTTTATTTTATTTTTCGATTTTACTTCTGCCTCTTTTAAACACCTCTTCCTTAGTGATGCATTACTTGTGTTTCGTCTTATCCTACCTCTAACACCTCTCCCTTCGCGATATAATCCTTCTATTTCATCTTAATCTCTTTTCAGCACTTCCTCCCTAGCGACTTAGTGATACAATCGTTCTGCTCACCCTAACCCACTCCAGTATCTAAACACCTCTTCCTTAGCGATTTACGACTGACCTCTCTTTTCTTCAAACAGAGAACGCCTTTTTCTTCCCGTTTCCTACCTCTACACGATTTTATTCAATTTAGGAGGAATTTTTCGTAATGACCTGGTTAATGAAGGGTAAATATATATAAAACATCCACTTCTAATAGTCTCCCTTGTGCTGCGTGAAACAGAATGGAAACTAAAAGAATAAAACGCAAAAGTCAAATCACACACAGCAATCTGTTTTATATCTAGGTTCCCAATATTGTACGAGTGCTGCTGGGTGAACAGGAGCATAAGGGGAAGCAAACTTTGTCCCTGAGTCCGACCGGCCCGAGGATCGAACACGAAATATTCCTCCGTGTGTGTGTGTGTGTGTGTGTGTGTGTGTGTGTGTGTGTGTGTGTGTGTGTGTGTGTGTGTGTGTGTGTGTGTGTGTGTGTGTGTGTTTTAACCATTACACCACCACCAAGAATATGACCTTTGGACCCTAGGCGCTTAAGGAAGAGGGGGATAAGGGGGTACCAGTAACGTGGAGCGAAGTAGCGTCAAGAGCTAACGTGGGAAAGTAACGCGCCTTCTGGGAAAGTAACGTGTGAGGGAGCAACGCATCAAGAAGCTCCAATGATAACGGAAGATGCCTGACGCAGTTACAATTAATAGTTCCTTTACACTATCATCATCATCATCATCATCATCATCATCATCATCATCATCATCGTCATCACCAACAGCGTCATTATCACATCCACTAACTTCGCCACCACCATTATCATCAACCTCTATCATTATCATCATTATCATTATTATTCTGGCTCTGTTTCTCGTAATTAAACAGGCTGGGTATAGTTTCTGTGCATCGTTACGAAATGGTATCAAAATGTAATGAGATATTGTTCAACTAAGCTATAGAATAAAAAAAAAAAAAAGGTTGGAGTCTCGCTTCATTGTTTCCATTAGTTTGTCTCGAAACAGTGTCAATAGATAATGAGACCCTGCTAAACTAGTAGTAGTAGTAGTTGCAACCCCAGACCGAACCTGAACCCAGTGGACTGAAGGTTGAAGCTGCCTTTTTGCATTTCATCGTCCTCTTTTCGGGTGACAGGGAGAGGAAAGATGTTTGTATAACCGAAAAGTTCCACGACCAATCATACCGGTGTCCACCACAAGAAGGCGTCACTCTCCAGCACACCCTTGTTAAACTAAGCTACCTAAATAAACATATTATAGTTCGCTTGAATAAAGCCAAGTTCAGCTCGGAAGTGGATGCATTCTAGCTCAATTCTCAGGCCGATAAACTCTTAGACAAATTTTGTTTCCCCTCTTGTCCCTGTCCTCTCAGTAGTACAACTGGGGATCTGGCTATAACACTGACTGCTGTGGGTTGTATTCAAGGGGATGAAGAGATTTATCGAAAATTGGCCGTCTGTCTTAACAATGCTCGTGCAGTCGACAGACATAAATCCCTTTTTTCTTTTTCATTCATAGACATGTGACAGTTTTAATGTTCCGTAATTTGTATTGTTTTTGCTACCTACAAAAGTTTTTGCTGGTTAGGGAAGTTGCTTAGTAATGGAAAGATTAATGAAGCCTACATATAACACATACAATTCCAAAAATCTTTCCTCAGCTGAACAAAATCATGTTGTTTTAGGAATAACATATAAAAGATGCTATCGTATTGATGAGGGTAAGCAAATGGGATAGCATCCTGACCGTACTCCCGTCGGCTTACGAGATTTTGCAACATCTCTTCAGCAACTATTTTGTCTTTACATCCTATCATCCTTCTGTATGTCGCTGATGAAATCTATGTCAATATTAAATCTAGACATATTCTTAACTTTCAGAGTTCAGATGATTTCTTATTGGCAAGCAAAATCGTCTGGCGTAAAATAGACGTCATCCCCCAAGATTTAAGGGTTCAGTCGAAATATTTTTTTACATACAGACCTCGTGAGATTTCCTAGTACTGAGTAAACTCGTCGGCCTGTCTCAAGACTAAAATTGGTCATTTTCCCTCCAGGTTTAAGGATTATATATATGCAGAATATATACACACGAAAGTATCAAGGTGAAACATTTAAAAGGAACAGATGAAAAGGAACGGTACCACAGCTCAGTCTGCAACAATACTGCCAAGCTGAGGGTGGAGAATCAACAATTCACGTAACAAATCAGACCCATTCACCATTCGCCACATTCGCTCCAGCACTACACAGTTCAGTAATGCTCCTGCTTGCCACACCTGTCTTAGCTTTTTCAAGACGAGAGATCCTGAAAGTGAATTAGCGTCTGGCGAAAGGAAGAATATAACTAGACAAGAGGCATTATCGTACTGAAAGTATTACTGAAGACTGTTTCTAATACTTTGACTACACGAGGTTTCTCCTATGTTAAATACAAACCGTCTAGTCATAACAAGAATAAAATAACACCATCGTACTGAAAGTGATTATTGTAGTATTTTCCATTTGTCTTTACTTTTTGGGCTCATATTTACTACCTCTCAAAAGCTGTATATATTTCTTAATTTCCGACTGAAGCATTCCAAAAGTTATCCTTAGCTTAATAAAGTCGTCAGACGGTAACTAGCAAGCACCTCCTCCAATTTTCCACCTTCTTAAAGGATAAAATACAGAGCAAACCAAATTAAAAAAAAAAAAAAAAAGTTAAATTTCATTCCTTATTACCAAACGGAGGCTATTCTATGGCAGAAAAATAACAATTTTCCCAGTTTCAGTTTTCCTCCAGTATATGACCTGCTGCGCGTTATATCCTAATCCTCAGTTGTACATCTGTGTGAACAAAGACGGGAAATCATATGACTCACCATCTGACTAGCCCGAGAAACACGTAAGGTTCTGTGTCCTAACACGTTTTAAATATTGACAAAATATCTGAGGTGTCGTCCGAAAGTCCTCTGTAGATTTGTGATAATCCTTTACTGCGCTCTCTCTCTCTCTCTCTCTCTCTCTCTAGATAGATAGATAGATAGACAGATAGACAGATAGATAAATGGACAGACAGATATATAGATAGATAGATATGTAGACAGATAGTGATATATAAAGTATATGCATACGTACGCAGGAGCATGAGCGCGACACTGACACCCAAAATCCCACCCTCACACCCACCCACCCCCAAACACACACCACAAACACGCAAACACCCACATTCACGCCCACACCCATCCAAGCACACGTACACAACCTATCCTATCCACCTCCCACCCCTGACACACAGCGCTTTCTCAGCCGGTAGGGCCGGAGATGTTTATTCAGGGGAAACCTGCCTCTTCCTGTGTCCTAGATACACCCCTCACACCTACCCACAAGTGACGGGCCACTAAAGTACAGTACTGCAAGGGCTTGAAAGATTATGTATAGCGATACGGAGTTAATAATACAGATTTAAATTCGAAAGAAGTAACCTCTGAACTATCCCCTCTTGTGAACAACAGGATAGTGAATCAAAGTCCTATATCACAGTGTGTGTGTGTGTGTGTGTGTGTGTGTGTGTGTGTGTGTGTGTGTGTGTGTGTGTGTGTGTGTGTGTGTGTGTGTGTGTGTGTGTGTGTGTGTGTGTGTGTGTGTGTGTGTGTGTGTGTGTGTGTGTGTGTGTGTGTGTGTGTGTGTGTGTGTGTGTGTGTGTGTGTGTGTGTGTGTGTGTGTGTGTGTGTGTGTGTGTGTGTGTGTGTGTGTGTGTGTGTGTGTGTGTGTGTGTGTGTGTGTGTGTGTGTGTGTGTGTGTGTGTGTGTGTGTGTGTGTGTGTGTGTGTGTGTGTGTGTGTGTGTGTGTGTGTGTGTGTGTGTGTGTGTGTGTGTGTGTGTGTGTGTGTGTGTGTGTGTGTGTGTGTGTGTGTGTGTGTGTGTGTGTGTGTGTGTGTGTGTGTGTGTGTGTGTGTGTGTGTGTGTAGGAGGGGATGTGAATTAGAAGAATCGCCCCAGTGAGCTATGTCAACTTCCGCACTAACAAAGACGGGACAGGATTCTCTCTCTCTCTCTCTCTCTCTCTCTCTCTCTCTCTCTCTCTCTCTACTTCCTAACATCAAATAATTTTATTCACATCAGGAACTCACCGCTGCTGTAGGGTTTAGGATATAGCTGCAGTAGGTCTTCCTTACCATTCGCCTCTTACCTACTTTCTCCCCTTTATCATTCCCCCTCCTCACTCTTCCCCACTCACCCTCACCTACTACTCCTTCCCTTTCCTCTACCCTCACTCCTCTCTACTCAATCTCAACTACTTCCTCTCATCCAATTTCCTTTTACTCTGTTCTTGGTTACTCATGATTTACCTTTTCATCCCTACACATTTCGTCGCCTCCCTCTCTTTTGTTACTCTCATTCATCCCTTATTTCTCTTTTACTATCACGCTCATCCAATTCCTCTTTTTCTCTCCCCCCTCTCCTCTCCACTTAACTTTTCCATTCTTTCTCCCCTCAGTCCATCCACTTCCTCTACCCCTACAATAACAACCCTTCTTCTGTTACCCCCGGCCATCTCATTTCCTTTCCTTTCCCCAGAACAATAGAAGCGACGCGTGTGATGTGACGTGAGATTTATAGCAAGTCCGTCACGACCTGATCAGGGGGCCAGGTGTAAAAATCAACTGCGGTCAAACGGAGGCCAGGGTGCCGGGGCTGACAATGCAGGGTCCAGGTAAGACTGTAAGGTGGCATCTCCCACCTCCCGTACCTGATTAAAATGGTCTGTCAGTAGTTAGAATTAGCTTAAAGCGACACTGCTGTGCTGAATGGATCAAGAAGTAGATGGAATGAAAAAATATGGAGTACGATTACTTGCATGCGGGAGGCTTGGATTGGTAGGTGGGTGTGGAGATGTGTGGTGATAAGCGTGGAAGCAGTTTTGTTTCAGTCATTTTGGATTAAATCTTTCATTTGCAATATTTGTATACATACCAAGTACCGTGTGTATATATATATATATATATATATATATATATATATATATATATATATATATATATATATATTGTATATATATATATATATATATATATATATATATATATTGTATATATATATATATATATATATATATATATATATATATATATATATATATATATAGAGAGAGAGAGATCCACTCGTGGACAACATTAAGTATAGCCTCTATTTTTATCTAAGTATACCTGTCACATTAGCAACAGGTGCAACAACAGCACTAAACACCGGTCGTCGTACAAACAACACGTTCGTCAGCAAATAATTCTTCTTGTGTCATCATGGACAGAGAAGGAACTCTGATAAATTCCAAAGAACGTGTTTTAGATTTTAGTGTGGGAATCACGGTCCAGCAAGTATTGATTGTCGCGGTCACTGGAGGCTTCCAATCTTAATCTCTTCACCTTGATGACTTTGCTTTTGCTTCATCATTGCTACACCACAAACGATTGTACTGATCTTAAAGGAGATTTTTAGAACCGGAAGGGTAAGACATACCCTCATTAACCCCATCACAAATATCGATCCACCTTGAGTTGAATAAAATCGTCTTGAGGTAACAATTATAAACTAAAAAAGTCGGGAAAATGAAGACACTTCCCTAAAATCTGACCATCACTAACTGTGCGTATAGGATGTGGTTAGCTCGCATGTCACGTTAAAGAGTGAAACGTGGCAACCCTCCATCCCCCTTACTTTGTTCCCTTTATCCTCCTTTCGCACAAGTAAACATGGACGGACTACCGATGTTAACCCTCTGAGTCAGGTGTTCAGATGTATTTATTTATTTATTTATTTATTTTTTTTTTTGCTCCCTCTGGGCGACTTAATGCATCTTAAGGGATTTTTTTTTTTTCCAGCAAAGAGGGCAGTGACGGCTGGCTAACCCATCTAATTGGAAAAGGCACTCATGAGCTATATATAACAGTCCAAACATAGCAAGAATGAAAAAAGACGACGTTATCAGACTGAAGAGGTTAATTACTCTTACACACACACACACACACACACACACACACACACACACGTGTCTGCTACCCTCATCACGTACTTTTTTAATAACCAACCACTGGGAGTTTTCATTCCCCCCTCGAACTCGCAGTCTCAGTTTTAACGCCATCATCACGGTCGATTTTTTATTTTTTCTATTTTTTGCTATCTCTATACGACTATAATCAGCTGGGGAGAGACTTTCCGAGCTGGAGGGGTTAGTTATAGCATTCTCCCACCTCTCCACAGTGAGGTCTTTAAAATGAATAAAATCGTAAGGAGGTGACATGTAGCTACAACACGTCCTTTGTCATCATATTCTGGTTGTTGTCAGAGTTCCTTTTATATCGGGAGAACATCTTAGTAGAGGAGGGGTTAATGGAGGGTATATTTTAACCTCTCATTTCAAAAACTCTCCCATAAGCTGAGTAAAATCGTCTGGAAGCAGGAAGAATTAAACGAAAAAATACAAAAATGAAATATAAAATAAGTCACTGGTTTGAAGCAGCTGAACAAACATCACACCATCGCACTGAAATGGCCAAGACACTGTGAAAGACGATGCTGGTGTGTGTGTGTGTGTGTGTGTGTGTGTGTGTGTGTGTGTGTGTGTGTGTGTGTGTGTGTGTGTGTGTGTGTGTGGCGTGACTTGCCGCTGAGGAAAACTGTGCAATGAGGACCACTTGACCGTGACTCCTCGTGTGTGTGTGTGTGTGTGTGTGTGTGTGTGTGTGTGTGTGTGTGTGTGTGTGTGTGTGTGTGTGTGTGTGTGTGTGTGTGTGTGAGAGAGAGAGAGAGAGAGAGAGATAATAGTGCTTAAAACCTTCCACTGTCTATGAAATTATAGACGAAAAGGTTTTCTGAGCGACATTTCTGTATTTTGTTATACCAGTTAGTACCTTGTGTCAGAAGATATATATTTTTCGTTTATTCTTCCTCACTATGGGGAATTGTATTTAGATTAGCATATATTTGTCAAACTTAAGGGATTAAATACGGTTTCCATTAAACTACTACCACTGGGGGCTCTCCTCTGCTGAAAAAAATCATCTGGTAACAACAAGAATATACTATGAAATTTACGTCATCATGCTGAAATGGGTACGAATGACGGTCTTAACATATTCAAGATGTCATTACGCGTTCACAGTGTCCTCTGAAATATCTGCCTCATCGACAAGGAGAGTTGGACAGAGAGAGGAAAGAGAGTTGCAGTGTGAGTGTCAGTGTGCTGGAGGATGTGCCAATGAAAGGCATTTGGCGGAGAGTGTAGAAGCGTAAGACAGTGTATGTTGAAGGTTGTGGCAATGTATGAGTATGGTAAAGGATGCTGCCCAGTAAAACAGAATGTGTTGGGGTGTAAGACAGAGTATGTTGGAGGGTGTGGCAATGTAAAACAGTGTAGAGGAGGGTATAAATCAGAGTGTACTGAAAGGTATGACAGTGAAAGACAGTGTGTGTTTGAGGATGTTAAGGAGTGTGTTAGTTGATGATATACAGTGTATTGTGGGGTGTACTCGTAAGACAGTTTGATGGAAGGTGTAGGAGAGACTGTGATGAAAGACAGAGTGATTGGCTGTGTATGGCAGTGTGATGGGGTGTGCAAGACAGAATGTACTGAAGTGTGTACGACGGTGTGATGGAGTATGTTCGACAGAAATTAGACGAGGGTGGAAGGCAAAGAATATTGCTTCGAAACTGAACTCACCCAACAGAAACTAAAGTAATATAATCACCACTAAGTTTAAGCATTTTCAGCAGTATATTTTCTACGCCCATCCGTTGCAAATGCACTTTTAGTACTTAGTAAATGAGTCTGGGAAGGGAGACTGTCCAGCTCCTAGCTCCAGCCTTTGTTGAATCTACGTTAAAATTGGGTTAGGTTAGGTTAGAATAGGTTGGGTTCGGCTGGGTTAGGTTGGGTTAGGTTAGGCTGTTAGGTTCGGTTAGTTCATTTTAATATAGATGCAATAAAAGATGGAGGCAGAAGCTGGAGAATCTCCCCAACTCTTTATTTACTACTTACTGTATATAAAAAGGGCATTTACGACGCATGCTTACTGAAGAAATAGTGTTCAGCTGCTTAACCCATTAACTCTCATGGTTCGTGTGAGGGATTGTGCTGGAAGGGTACTAGGCGTGCCGCCCTCCCACTATCGGCTGATAGTAGCGATGCTCATAGGTCCCTACCCCGGGGTTCCCCCCTTCATTTGCCCAGCTCCGTCCTACACTGAGGATGCTGGGCGCATATCGGTTAAGTTCACTATTGAGCATATCATCATCAGTGTCCGATAGCTGGGTGACGTTAAAACAATTTACCAAAGAGGGTGTGTTGGAGGGTGCAAGACAGATTGTAGTTGAGGGTGTAGGACAGAATGTGGTGGATGGTGTAAGACAGAATGTGGTGGATGGTGTAACACAATGTGGTGGATAGTGTACGACAAGAGTGTGGTGGATGGTGTAGACATAACCTGGTGGCGGGTGTAAGACAGTATGGTTTGGTTTAGGGTGTAAGATAGTGTGGTGGAGGATATGACAGTGTGATGGAGGGTGTCAAAGTGTGATGGAGGGTGTTAAACAGAGTGTGATGGAGGTTGTATGACAGAGTGTGATGAAAGGTGTAAGACACAGTATGGTGAAGGGTGTAATACTAAGTGTGGCCAAGGCTGTAAGAGTGTGGTTAGAGGTGCAACACAGTGTAATGGAGGATGTGACAGACTTTATTGGAGAGTGTAAAAATCAATATGTAAGGAACCGTAAGACAGTGTGATGGAGGGTGTAGCACTAAATCAGAGTGTGAGAGATGGTGTAAGATAAAGTGTGGTTGAGGGTGTAGGAATGAATAAGTTGGAGGGTGTAAGAGTGTGAGGGAGGGTGTAAGAGTGTGAGGGAGGGTGTAAGAGTGTGGTTGAGGGTGTAAGACAATGTAGTAGGAGTGAAAGACAGAGTGTGGTTTAGGATGTAGGACTGAGTGTGCAGGAGGATGTAAGACAGTGTGTGTAGGAGGGTGTGGCGTGTGTGGCGGCGCAAGGGAGTCCCACAATAATATGATAAACACTGTGATTCCTACAAAAATGAGAATTCAGTGACCAGCCCCGGGATCCATATGTTGTCCCCACGCCACCACCACCACCACCATTACCATTGCCACCATCATCGCTTCTACCACTGCCACTGCCACCACTACCACCGCCATCTCCATCACTGTCAACTCATCCTCATTCCCTTACTATCACCATTCCCGGCACCATCTTCTCTCCGTGCTTTCACTCCTACAGCCAAGCATCAGACATCATAACCATTACCTCCGTCTATAACCATCATCCTTACTACTACAATCCCCTCCACCTCCACTGTCCTCAACACTATCTCCTCCCCATCTCATCACCATCCCCAGTAAAACCAACCCATCCCATCACCACGATCCCCAGCAATCCATCCCTTCCCCGTTCCCTCACCACCAATACAATTACTCCCAACACCACACTCTCTTCCATTACAATACACACTGTCCCCTCCCCACTACTTTCCCACCACAATCATTATAATCCCCAGCCTCTCTCCACTACCACCTCACCACCATCCCCATAGTGTCCCTTCCCCATTTCCTTCCCACAAACCACCACCACCACTTCCCCACCAGTCCCCACCACTCCTTCACCCCTAGACTCTCTGTGGTTTAAGACAGGATAAAATCTACCTCCTCTGTCCTACAATTTTTCCTTTTCCACCGTTCCTTCATTTCCGCTTCCTGAGTCATCGATTTTCAAGGTTTTGTCATGAATCAGTACACCCAGATTTCGTGGGGACTTGATTATTATTTTTTATGATTTTTCAATATAGTATTCTGTTAGATTTACCTTCCTGTTCATGGGATTTATGTGTGAAATTATGTTATTTGGTCGTACTAATAATTTGTCACCACCACCACCATCATCATAATATCTACATTTCCAGCTAATAATCTTTCATTTTTATTCTGACCATCTTTCCCAAATAAGGATGGCTCCTTGAAAAAAGTACGAGAACTGAAGCTTATTAAAACTGCCTGATTGCTGGCTAGGCGTAATAATATTCAATCTAGGTTTTCAAAATTACATGGCAAGTCACACCAGCACTTCTGAGGTTATAGGGGAGTGGTACGTTTAAGTCTCACAGACTGACTTTCCTGGAAGCAAGTTGGTGAGGTGATAGAATACTGGACTGCTGACCAATCTCAAGCCCGGGCTTGAAGGAGGCGTAAACAGGGGATCTGAAATTCGCTTAAACAATTCTAATTTCATCTTTCGCAAGGTCCATCGACATGTCAGGAAAATATTCTTGCTGATATTATCATACCAGTCCTGAATAAGATAGCTCCAGCTTATATTCAGCATGGACGCTGGGTTTTAGCATCCAAGCGGTGGCATGTGATGGTCAGTGAAGCCATCTAATGCACACAGGAAACTGCTAGGTCTCAGAGAATAGTCTGTCAAATCCATACCCTGAGTCTGAAACATAAGAATAATATGATTCCTTATAATACACTAGTGGAAGAAAGAAAGAAAAAGATTTAGGATTCATGCCCATTGCTTATACATGACTCATTAAGGCAGATGATCAGCTTTGCTAAGCAGTCTTCCTGTAAAATGCCACACGCAACAATCGAATTTACATCCAGGTCCCCAGTCGTAATACTAGGGGAACAGGAACATTCTTGAAAGGAAAGAAACTTTGTCCAAGAATGTAACAGGCCCGAGAATTGAATTCGTCTTCTAGTTGCTTGCTGGATATGCTACCACTGCACCACCGGTTACCCCCCCCTCCTCCCTCCCTCAATAATAAAATTATAAACTAAGTGTGCGAGTTTATTCGGTACGTGCAGAGTTCCGAGAAGTTCAGGTCGTTCTTCTAACTTAATTTTGGGATTTAAAACTCGGAGATCGGGCAAGTCAATTCCATGCTTTAATGAATGTTCGCTGGAAAAAAAAAAAATATCCAGTATTCTAGAGCAGTCAGTGAAATCCATGTAAAAATGACCTGTAATAAAATACTTGATCATTATAATTTTGCCGAATAGTTCCTGTCACCCACTGGTAATGGTATCGTCTGGAGTTAACCCTCTGACTGCCACGATTCTCTCAGTTGGTCAAAATCGTCTGGTGTTGGAGTAAATAAATGAATAAATAAATAAATAAATAAAACGTGCTGAAGTGTGTCCATGGCAACGAGCGTTAGTTAAGTTAGTTATTAGCTAATAAGCTGAAGAAAATCATATGGTATAAGCCTGAGTAAAACAGGTAGGCTTAAGTGCTTCATTAGCAGCGGAAGGTGGAAGCATCATAATTATCTCATCTATCTGTCTGTTCATCAGGTAATCAATCAATCAATCAGTTTGTCTGATGGTCTATCTGTCTACAGGTATGTACTGATACACTATTATGTAAGTATATATGTATGTATATGTGGGACCATATGTATGTCAGTGTACTATCGCATGTATGTATGTACGTATATACACGTGCGACCGTATGTATATATGTATGTATTTATATGTACGACCGTATTTAAGTACGTATTTATATGTACGACCGTATGTATGTATATGTACGACCGTATGTATGTATGTATGTATATGTACGACCGTATGTATGTATGTATGTACAATAGGCTACTGATAATGAGGACGCCCAAATATGTACTTACTGTCAGTTCAAAACCCGAGACGTGTATATGTTGTACTGACCGCAAGTGCACCCTCACCCAGTGCTATTCAGACCCACTCTCACGTTCATATTCCACACGTTCACCCAGGTGCAATTTTTCTCTCATATCACGTTCTACTTCTCTCACATTCCTCAGAGTACAAGGACAATGGTCGGTTTGCTCTCTCTCTCTCTCTCTCTCTCTCTCTCTCTCTCTCTCCTGTATGTAGAGTAATTCCCCTCCTTCATACACAACCATACACATCTCACCTCACCAGTACGCAGAACCTCCTCCCTTCCATTCTGACGATAGTTATGGAGACTAATAAACCACAGAATGTTACTACGATTAACAGTATTGGGATGAAACTCACAGATGAAAAATATAGTACGGATGTAGTAACCAAATACTTCATATTTGGCAGTGGAACAGTGGAATAACTTACTGCATTGGTAAATTTAATTTCCACTTGAAAGCTATTTCGACAGCATTAAACAATTAAATGTTTTTATTTTTTTCAGGTCTACGCTGACGACTGAAAGATGACAGACTAATTAATGATGTATTTTGTAACCGCGTTCTATATAAAAAATTACCTAACTCACGTTTGGTCGTCTAGTGGGAGAAGATGTTCAAATCGGATGGGGTTCATAAGGTTTACATATTAGGAATACTTAGGGTTTATTTCTCATATAACACCGCCACAGGCAAGAAATGGATTGCTTATAATTTTCATGTTTGTACTATATGTCTTGTCCCCGAGCCCTTTGCTTTTCTGGGGACAGTAAAGACCTCGGTTATAATGATATGATAGACCAATGTAAATTCTGTACCACCTTTCAAAAAAAAAAAAAAAAAAAAAAAAAAACTTGACATGTTTGTACATTCCACTAAATTGGACGCTCTCTTTTATTGTTTTTCCTTCCCCCCCCTTTTTTTTTTGGGGGGGGAGGGGGGGGGGGTTGCCAGCAATCCCGGAGGGAACGGTAAGTGGGGACAAGCTCTCCACTCTTCTACCTTTCCTCACTAACTGTATGTAGTTAACTAGTACCGTATATTTACTAGCATACAGTATATACACTAGTATATTTCAGTAATACACATTTACTCTTCTGCATGTTGTATATCTCCGATACTTAATCATCTGTGATATAGTGGCGTACTTTTATTCTCTCTACAGACAAATTTTTACTGGGTCTAGAGGGACGACTCGTTGTCCGAAGAGTCTCTTAATCTGAATAAAATAATCTGTTAGTACAAAAAATAAATTTTAATGACGTCATTGAACTAATATGGAAAAGTACTTCACTACAGTTACTTTTTTTCTTAAGTCTTGTAGCAGTAGGACCATTTTGGCTTCGCTTACGAGAGACTCTTCAAACTGGAGGAGTTTAGATACACCCTTCATTAATCCCTTCAGTTCGAGATCTTTCTTAAGCTGAACAGCATCATCTGAAGGTGGCTAATTTAAAATGAAAAACTACGTCATCAGTCTGAAGTGCTTGAGCCCTCTTCCCCCCCCCCTCCATCCTTCATTAATCACGCCACCTCATCCCAAGCAAAGCGCCCACTCACGGGATCACCACAACCACGCACCGCCGACCCTCACCAAGACGAATGACAGCACCAAGACAAGCGGCATCCACGCTCACGTTCTGGAATCAGCGCTAAGAGGGATTTATTAGAACCTGATCGGCCGCCTGATTGCGTGGGAGTGTCAAGCCGCTTCTGATGGATCTACACGGGATGTCTCTAACTGGATTTACTGTTGTCATTTGCTGAGCCATGGGTGGGAGGGTGATTTGACGTGTTGTGGACTAAAGTTGTTAATAGAAGTGTTCACCGAGATTGCGGACCATGCTCTCTCTCTCTCTCTCTTTCTCTCTCTCTCTACAGTATACAGTATATAGTGTGTGTGTGTGTGTGTGTGTGTGTGTGTGTGTGTGTATATATATCTATCTATCTATCTATCTATCTATCTATATATATATATATATATATATATATATATATGAAATGTGTGTGTGTGTGTGTGTGTGTGTGTGTGTGTGTGTGTGTATGTGTGTGTGTGTGTGTGTGTGTATGTGTGTGTGTGTGTGTGTGTGTGTATGTGTGTGTGTGTGTGTGTGTGTGTGTGTGTGTGTGTGTGTGTGTGTGTGTGTGTGTGTGTGTATGTGTGTGTGTGTGTGTGTGTGTGTGTAAAGTTATCACAAACATTTAATATTATCTACCAATCTTCATGAACAATGGATCGCAACTTTGTCACAACAGTAAAGTCTCAAAATCGTGCCTTCAGTTCTTAATGGGCTGCCTTAATTTTCGGAGGTCGAAGGTGGGAACTAAGGTCAAAGTGTGGAGGCAGTGAGTGCACCGGTGTGTTTGTGGGTCATCAACAACAAACAAACACAGCCTCTGCACCGGCCGCCTGTGTAGTATAGTACAGTAGGTCTTGCTTGTGGGTCAGCAGTTAGAAGGCCAGTGACGCAATGTCAGTTACGGCTGGGTTGTGTAGCGTAGTATAGCAGAGTATAATATAGTAAAGTACAGTACGGTAAAATATAGTATAGTATAACAAAACGGCATTGTAAGGTATAGTGAGGCATAACATATATAACAATGTAGCAAAACATTTATCTTCACAATAACACAAGAACCATAAGTGGTATAAATTCCTCCATCTGAACATCTCATGGTACTGTAAAATCCAGATCCAGTGTAGTATAGTAGGTCGTGCTTGTGGGTCAGGAGTTAGATGAGCCAGTAGTCTCAGTTAGGGCTTGGTCGTGTAATTGGTGGCCTACGTAACACTTCGTGACTGATACAATAGTGGCTCTGTGGGGGATAACTGTGTGTAGAGGGGGAGGGAGGCTCGTGTTCGTATTGGCTTGCTGGCTGTGTATGTCATTATTAGATTGGACTTAGCATTTCATTTGTAGCATCATCTTCACCATCACTATCATTAATATAATCATCATCATCTACCTGTGCCACTCCTTCATACACGTGCCGACTTGGTTGCTTGCGTGCTATAATTAGTTTAGCCTTAGAGTTACCACAACCACCACTACCATCATCATCATCATCACTACCCTAACCCTGTATCTCATACCTGGAGTGGGTATAGAAAGTGGAAATAGGTAAAAGACAATAATACAAGAGTCTGAGTACTGACAAGCATCTGCTGAAATATGTAATGCGAACCACTCACTCCTCCTTCAAACCTTTGAAATCATCAGTTCCTTTCCACATTAAGAAAAAAAAAACTATCACATGTCAAGTAATTACTGTCCATCACCTGACGACCTCAGTGACAATCAATCTAGCGTCATAATCCTTCACCTCAATGACAACCTTTCTACTCTGGCAACCACCCGATGATTTTATTCAGCTCTGGATGAATCTCTTGGGCTCTGGAATTCACAAGACATCTCTACCGTAATTGTATGTTCGTACCAATAAAACTTTTTTTTTTTTTTTATGTAATGGAATGTCTGTAGTGTTTTATGCTCGTTACCTCCATACGGATTTATCTTGGGAGGAACTTTTGGTAGTTAGGTGATTAACTTGTCTTCCTCAATCAAAAGAATCAGTAAGCGACATGTGAACTTTAACAGAGCAATACTAATATATACTGCAGTATATCATGATCTATGCTCACTAAAATATACCATGGCAATAATTTCCTATAATTATTACGGCCACACTAAAATACGAAACAAAAATACATCATGACAACACTAAAATAAATCATACTACTACGCTGACGTATCGTAGCAGCACTGGTGAATAACATGGCTGCAGTAAAATATAACACTAAAGTATACCATAAAAATATTACGATATAATATCATCATGACTACACTAAGACAATACTATAGTAGAATAAGTAATGGCAAGAAATATATCACGCAACTCGTATTATTAAAATATATAATGACAGCACTAAACTATATCATTTCATCAGCCAACTATCATGGCAACACCACAATGTATCATGGCAAGGCTAAGCTATTTCATGCCAACAGCCAACTGTATCATGGCAACATTAAAATATATCACTGCAGGATTAAATTATATTGCAAAGAATATGACTCGCAAGATACTTCATGGCAATACTGAAGGATAATCCTAAATTACTTCGTGATAACACTATAATATGTAATGTCAGCCCTTCAATATATTATGGGAATCATATATCACCACCACGCTATTATATATGACGAACACTACTGTATAACATATCACGACCACACAACACCAGTTTATCATCTGACGGTGACATCTCGTCTTTGGAAGAACCCAACTCACACGTACTCTCCCATCAGCAGATACCTTCCCAGCGCCATTAAGAACTTCAATATAAAATAACATTCGTCAAATAAATCACCACCACAAACCATTATATCATCCTAAGGTGACATAGCTCGTCTCCGGAAGAACTCGCACGCACTCTCCCATCAGCAGATACGTTCCCAGCCCCATTAATCGCGTCACAAGAGATTCCCACGCAAAACGTCTCCTCGCCAGAGAAATTTTCATGGGCCACTGCCATCTGTCCACGAGCAACTCCCACTCTCTCCCGTCCATGGGAACCCCGAAGCTAGGAGGCAGGCGCATGTGCTAGCCAATGTACTGTCCTCTAAGATGTGTGATTGCAAGTTCTATCTTTGAACTTCACTGTACTGCACTTGCAGATACGAAGCCTTCAAGTAAAGCTGTTGAAATTCTGCCAAACTTCCCTCTTAGGAATGTGCTTGCAAGGTCTGTCATCAAATTCCACTATAACCGCACCGCAGCTGCTTTAAAGTTACGTCAACGAAATTCCACTTGAAATTTACCTAGGGAATGTGTTTGCAAGACCCGATCTCAGCGCTGGTTCTAAGTGTCCCTCGTAGCCAATACATATTCATAGGTCATTGCCACCTGTACATGAGCAGCTCCTCCCTCCCCTCCTCTCACCCCACCCATCCATGGGAACCTGAAGCTAGGCGAAAGGCGTGTGTGTTACTCCCCTTTCAGGTGCGTGCTTGTAATACCTATCCTTGGTTTTTTGTCGGCAAAATGCCTGCTTTGCATCATTTTGGCTAACGACGCACGAATTAACTATGCTTCAACAAATCCAAGCCCCCCCCTTCCCCACCAAAAAAGTAAAAAAACTTCGTGATTAATGTTTTAGTTATGAAGAGAGAACTATTCTATTTTCTTCAGACTTAGGATAGATGATTTTATTCAGTTCACAGAAACTCGCCGAAGTCTAGTGGTTAGAATTCGCAGTAATTATCTCGTCTGTAAGCTATTTCGTCGAATTACAGTCAAATTCTCCTTTAAAACCCCTCTACTAGGAATGGTTTCGTCATGGGGATGGTATATTCAAAGGACTAAGAATGTAATTAAAGTTCGCCTTAAATGTGCGTTCAAAAATGTACTTATTCTTAACGTCTACAGTTCTGTCTAGTCTATTTGATGACGACACGTGTAACGTTTTTTCTTTACCCACCAAAACACTGGCACACAAACCCATGCAGTTAAAGCAGTGTGAGAGGGCTAAATTATAAACATAAGGCTGATGCTGTATATCTGATGAATGACACTGGTCATGTGGACTGCAACTGCTAAGTTTCATTACTTTTAACGTACTTGTTGCAGCTGATGAATTTTGGCATATTAATCAGGCTAACATCAAGAGATTTTGTACAGTTAGAATATATATCCTAACAGTCAGGTACTTCGAAAATTATCTAGAATAATTTCTTCTCTGCTGTCAGAATATATACAAAGAATATTTAGCCTAACACCAAAAGATTTTGTTCCGTCGAAATAAATCCAAACAGTCAAGCGGTGCAACTGCAATATTTGTCTCGTGTGCGGTAGCCTCCCCTCACGTCATCCAGGTGGCCGAAAGACTGGTAGCCTTAGTATTTACACAGCTCATTATAACAGGCTAATTAGCACAGTGAAAAATTTGCGATGATGAGCATATCACCTCGCCATGTTAGCTCATTATTATTATTATTATTTTTTTTTTTGACGGGGGGGGGGGTAATGAAACTTAAGGTCTACTCAGTGCCGTGTGATTCATTAGGTTCTGCAAGAACAAGCAAAATAAGACTAAGGGAATCGAAATAGATCCTAAAGTTTATTGCACTGTTTGTGAACCTTGGTGACTAATTTTAAACTTAATTTGCCTATTCATTCTACACATTAACGCCTCGGGTGCTATGTACCACCAACATTTTATTCTGGCTAACACCGGACGATTTTATATTCCTGAGAGATATCTCTAAATACTAATGCAAAAAAGGATCCTGAAGTGCAGGATGCAGACTAACAGTACGGTAGCTACAAGTAAATACTGAATTCAGGTTTCAAAGACTGCACGAAGCACAAGGTACAAACCACTTGTAGTCTCTCCTTTCTCTAAGTTTCCCTTCCGCAATGCGGTTTCTCGTACCCACACATACACACACACACCTGCCTTGCTCACACCCCCTCCACTCCCCCAAACACACCACCTCAAGATCAGGGTAATTATAATGCACCGCCACGTCTTCAGTTCGTCGCTCTCTTACATGGCGTTGTGTGGCCGGGTGAAAAGAAAGCCTGAGGTTAAACAATAGAGTTTATACAGCACACAAGAGGACCGCCTGGAAGGAGGGAGAAGGGGGGAACAGAGAGACCAAATAGCAGTGTAAACATCATCTGCTCTCACTCTCTCTCTCTCTCTCTCTCTCTCGGGTTCTAGATTCGTACGCATAGCTGTCTGCAACTACGAAAGACATAGATGATGCTTAGCCTACATGAAAAAGGAAGAGGATATATTTCATGAGGACAGGGATGTCAAATAGCAGTGTTTCCCCGGGGCTGATGTTTCATGTGTGTACAGTAGGTGTCTAAAAGCTAGGGGGAGAAAAATCAAGATGATAAACCAATATGGAATGAGAACAGAGTGTCTTTGGTGAAAACATGGAGACCAAATATCAGTGTACACATTAACTTCTGCCCTCTGTTTGGGACTGGTGATTCGTGAGCATACTTGTCTACATTTATTTTTTACTAGGGACCGCGTTTTTGAACCTAGTGAGCAAATGGTGAGCATATAAATAAACACGGTAATGGGAGAAACTAGGATGGATGTATGCCACCTGCCGGACGATATGTGTGTGACATCTGGTGTTCAGACCCAGAAACTCACCGCAGTTACTCAGTCCACTTCACTAAATGTCTCTGGGCGTAGGGGAAAAGGTAACAACCAAAGGAAATACACTGATAGTTTTTTTTAAGTATCCGACTCTGGTTATAAACTTGGCGGTTTGGTCCTTCTATCACTTCCAAGGCATCATCATCATCCTCAGCATCATCAAGCCTCATCATCAAGAAACCACTACGGCCTAAATGAGTTTAAGACAGCAAGTTCTTCAGTACGATGATGTATTTTCTGCTTAATTCTAGCTGTTGCCAGACAATTTTATTCAACTTAAGGAGGAGCTTTCATGGTGTAGGGGTTAAAGGTAACCATTACACAGCAATGACTACGCTCTCCATGTCCTGCCTCAAGTACATGTGAAAAAGACATTAAATGTTGTTAAGTTTGCTCTACTTGACCCCTAACCTGGCTGCCTCTAAGATACTTATAAGAAAAAAGTGTAAGTAAACAGTAATTATGAGAATGTATGTTTCTTTAGATTGCTGTGTGTACTATACAGTTGGAGTGTTTTTATGTCATGGTGGCTCTTGTGGATGATGAGGTAAGACTTTTAACAATTAATATTTATAAACTGGGTCCTGCTCCAAACTTGCGTTCTTTTAGAAACAAGTCCAACAGTCTGGCGGCAGCAGGAATATACTGAAGAAAACGTCATCGTACCGAAACGGTTAAGGTAAATATTAGGCCTACAGGCCGTACGTGGGAATATCCATAATTACCGGCCTAAAAGACGACGCGGTTGAACGAGGCACATCCGGAAGTACACAATATGGAGTTACATTCGGTAGCCGCTGGATGTATGTACACCTGTTACGGTACTTCCTCCCTTGTGGTCGGAATAACATGGCTGGTATCAAACGTGCGGCAGCTGTTATAATTGTGGCGTGATTACAGCGTCATTACCCTGGTCGGGTGGAGTAAAAACAGTTGTGGACGTCGCTACACCTCACCGCTCCGCCATCCACACCTCAGGGATACGGAAATACACCTCACTGGTTACTTGGCTACACCTACAAACACCTGGATATATATTCATTACCGTGACGCACCTGAGCACCTGCCGCAATTTACTTACGCGGCTACACATTTCGCACCTGCCACATCATCTAATCTTGGTCACACCTGAATACATTTTCGAAGGACGAAATCGTCTGAATACAGCAAAAAACTGTATGGAAAATATCCTGGTCTTGAGTTAAAAAAATTCTGAGCTTCGCCATTTTTCAAAACATCACGGCAATTCAGCTCCATAAACATATAAGGTGGTACTAGCAAAACTGAGCACGCAAAGTGTTGGCAAGCCCCTTATGCAGGACGTTCATTTTCAATAAATTTGTGAGAATAAGAGATGGTCTGAATGTTTTCCACCATACATAACGCAAGCATCAACGAGGTAGAAAGGACAGACCTGTACCCTTGCAGTGAAGGCGTTAATGGAGGCTATATTTAACCCTTTTATTAAAAAAAAAAAAAAGAACTAATAGGCTGAATAAAACCGTATGGTTGAAGAAAAAGAAAAAGGAAGTCAGAGAGATTGGCTTAAGTCCCTGTGTCTGCAAGTCAATCGGCGCCATATGGCCATGTTTACTATACACTTCACTGCCCTCCAACATTCATCTTCGAGCAGTGTAATGATGAAAAATGGAACCCCTGAAGAGTCTACAGTGTTGTGGCAACAGGTAGACCGTCATATCGTTAACACCTTCAATCCGATTACGAGTTATAAAGCTTATTCTTAAAGTCACTAGACGATTTTATTCAATTTTGGAGAGATTTTTCTAACTGGAGAGGTTAGATATGCCCTTCATTTACCCCTTCACTACTGGAGGTCTCAATAAAGCTAAATAAAATCGTCTAGAAGTAGCAAAAAATAATCAATAGTGCTCTCGGATTGAAAGGGTTAAAAATGG